>NC_057795.1:615882411-616171940 GCF_018294505.1 Triticum aestivum | reverse complement strand
GACGTCCGACTGTGGCATTTCTTTTAAAGCCCTTTCTGTGATGTCGCCCAGACGTCCGACTGTGGCATTTCTTTTAAAGCCCTTTCTGCGATGTCGCCCCGATGTCCGACTGTGGCTTTTCTTTTAAAGCCCTTTATGTGGTGTCGCTAAGACGCCCGACTGTGGCATCATTTCCTTATATTTATTTGTTCACCTCTCGAGGCGTTGCTTCAGACACCCGATCGGTAGTTATTTATGTTTTGTTGGGATTTCAGGCGGACTACCGCCATTTCCCTTTTACTTACCTTGTTATGCTAATTTTTGAATGTACATTGGTGAATTATTCGTGACGCATCCATGCATACATTTGTTATATCTTACGTCCGAACTGTCTTGCGAGTACTTTCAAAGTACTCACTGGCTTGTTGATTTGGCCAGATGCTGATGAAGGCGATCTCATGGATGAAGAGTTTGATAGCGAGTCCGACACCTAGAGGAGTCCCAGTCAGTCTCGTGCGACCCTGGATTTGGTCACTGTTTTATATCCGCTTCCGCTACCAAATAAATTCATCGAGCCTCACCTCGACGCTCGATGAGATGACAGACTTAGAGTCTTGTATTTCTCTCCCCGCTGTGTTTCTCCACCACCGCCCTTTCCTCGAGTCAGTAGTATGCCTCCACACCACTGTGTCATGTCCGCCATTATGTATAATTATTGGCGTGCTTGTAATAATTTGGTTGAGCAACCGTAGTTCGACCCTGTAATATATTTTATGCTACTGGCTTATTGTATCAAGAATCTGTCTACCAGTGAGGAGGATTTCTCTCATACTGGACTCAAAAGATTGGTTTCTCAATAAATATTTTTATTGGAAAACCGGTCGTGACATAAGTGCCCTGAAAGTTGGCCCGAAAAGCATCTTCCAAATCTTCCCAGGTTCCAATTGAGTTTTCTGGGAGGTTATTCAGCCAGTGTCGTGCTGGTCCTTTCAGCTTTAGAGGAAGGTATTTAATGGCGCGGAGGTCATCCCCATGAGCCACGTGAATGTGGAGAAGAAAATCTTCAATCCAGACGGCAAAATCCATCGTTCCATCGTACTGTTCGATGTTTACGGGTTTAAACCCTTCGGGAAATTGGTGTTGCATTACCTCATCGGTGAAGCATAAAGGGTGTGCAGCCCCTCTATATCGTTCAATATCACGGTGGAGGTCAGATGACATCTGAGTTCGGTTCTGGTCCCGAATATAGTAATGGTCGTCACGCCGGGCTTCATAGTCGTTGTCTCTCGCTGGGGCACGGCCTCTTGATCCGTAGATAGATCTAGCATGGCCAGCTTTCTTGGCTAAGTCACGTTGCAAATCATATGTGTATCCCGCAGCTGTTGTCTCCCTGCCTCTTCTACGAGGGGGTGCGGGCTGGTGTTCGGCTTGATATGCTGCTTTATCTCGTCCACGTGGTGGTCGGTCTGGTTGATCTGCCTAATTGTATTTCGACGGTATTGGCTCAAGGGCTTCGTCGTTGAATTGTGGCAGCAGCTTTTGATAACCCACAAGTATAGGGGATCAATTGTAGCCTCTTTCGATAAGTAAGAGTGTCGAACCCAACGAGGAGCTAAAGGTAGAACAAATATTCCCTCAAGTTCTATCGACCACCAATACAACTCTACGCACGCTTAACGTTCGCTTTACCTAAAACAAGTATGAAACTAGAAGTACTTTGTAGGTGTAACGGGATAGGTTTGCAAGAATATAAAGAGCATGTAAATATAAACTAGGGGCTCTTTAGATAAAGAAGCAATAAAGTTAGTATTGCGAGTGTGGAAAAGTGGTGGTAGGAGTTGCGAAATTGTCCCTAAGAAATTGACTACTTTACTAGACCGATAGCAAGTTTTATGTGGGAGAGGCCACTGCTAGCATGTCATCCCTGACTTGGAATTCTATGCACTTATGATTGGAACTATTAGCAAGCATCCGCAACTACTAACCTTCATTACGGTAAAACCCAACCATAGCATTAAGATATATTGGTCCCCTTTCAATCCCGTATGCATCAATTTCTATGCTAGGTTGAAGCTTCTGTCACTCTTGCCCTCCAATACATAGTCCTATCAACATACAACTAACCCTATGGTGTGATCCATGCGCGCGCTCATATGATGGGCACCAAAGGACAGCAACATAACCACAAGCAAATTAAACCAACCATAGCAATTCACTAATTACCGATAGGACAACGAAAATCTACTCAGACATCATAGGATGGCAACACATCATTGGATAATAATATGAAGCATAAAGCACCATATTCAAGTAGAGGGTACATCGGGTTGCGGGAGAGTGGACCGCTGAATATAGATGGGGGAAGGTGATGGAGATGTTGGTGAAGATGACGGCTGTGTTGGTGTAGATCGCGGTGATGATGATGGCCCCGGTGGCGTTCTGGAGGCCACCGGGAGAGAGGGGGAGAGAGCCCCCCTTCTTCTTCTTCTTCTTCCTTGACCTTCTCCCTAGATGGGAGAAGGGTTTCCCCTCTGGTCCATTGTCTCCATGGTGTGGGAGGGGCGAGAGCCCCTCCGAGATTGGATCTGTCTCTCTGTCTCTCTCTATTTCTATGTTCCAGATTCTGGCCTTTCACCGTTTCTTATATTGCCAGAGATCCGTAACTCCGGTTGGGCTGAAATTTTAACACGATTTCTATCCGGATATTAGCTTTCTTGAGGCGAAAGAAGGGCACCAACCTCCTAACAGGGTGACAACGAGGGCCCAGATCGCGCGCCCTACCTCGTGGCCCCCTCGGGCATCGTCTCACGTTGATTCTTCTTCCCAAAAATCATAAATATTCCAAAAAAAATCTCTGTCAGTTTTTATCCCGTTTGGACTCCATTTGATATGGGTTTTCTATGAAACAAAAAACATGCAACAAACAGGAACTGGCACTGGGCACTGGATCAATATGTTAGTCCCAAAAATAGTAAAAAAGTTGCCAAAAGTATATGAAAGTTGTAGAATATTGGCATGGAACAATCAAAAATTATCGATACGATGGAGACGTATCAGCTTGTGCTTGGGGTAACGCTACCTCTTGAGAACTGCATTGGTTTTCCCTTCAAGCGGAAAGGGTGATGCAGCTAAGTAGCGTAAGTATTTCCCTCAGTTTTTGAGAACCAAGGTATCAATCCAGTAGGAGGCTCCACGCAAGTCCCTCGTACCTACACAAATAAACAAGAACCTTGCAACCAACACGATAAAGGGGTTGTCAATCCCTTCATGGCCACTTGCGGAAGTGAGATCTGATAGAGATAATAAGATAAGATAAATATTTTTGGTATTTTTATGACATAGATTGGAAAGTAAAGATAGCAAAATAAATTAGATCGGAAACTTATATGATGGAAGATAGACCCGGGGGCCATAGGTTTCACTAGTGGCTTCTCTCAAGATAGCATAAGTATTATGGTGGGTGAACAAATTACTGTCGGGCAATTGTTAGAGAAGTGCATAGTTATGAGATTATCTAGGCATGATCATGTATATAGGCATCACGTCCGCAACAAGTAGACCGACTCCTGCCTGCATATACTACTATTACTCCACACATCGACCGCTATCCAGCATGCATCTAGAGTATTAAGTTCATAATAACAGAGTAACGCATTAGGCAAGATGAGATGATGTAGAGGGATAAACTCAAGCAATATGATATAAACCCCATCTTTTTATCCTCGATGGCAACAATACAATACGTGCCTTGCTGCCCCTGCTGTCACTAGGAAAGGACACCCCAAGATTGAACCCAAAGCTAAGCACTTCTCCCATTGCAAGAAAGATCAATCTAGTAGGCCACACCAAACTGATAATTCGAAGAGACTTGCAAAGATAATCAATCATACATAAAAGAATTCAGAGGAGATTCAAATATTTCTCAGAGATAAACTTGATCATAAACCCACAATTCATCGGATCTCGACAAACACACTGCAAAAAGAGTTACATCGAATAGATCTCAAAGAAGATCGAGGAGAACTTTGTATTGAGATTCAAAGAGAGAGAAGAAGTCATCTAGCTAATAACTATGGACCCAAAGGTCTGTGGTAAATGCTACCTCTTGAGCACTGCTTTGGTTTTCCTTGAAGAGGAAAGGGTGATGCAGCAAAGTAGCATAAGTATTTCCCTCAGTTTTTGAGAACCAAGGTATCAATCCAGTAGGAGGCTCCTCAAAAGTCCCACGCACCTACACAAACAAACAAGAACCTCGCAAACAACGCAATAAAGGGGTTGTCAATCCCTTCACGGTAACTTGCGAAAAGTGAGATCTGATAGAGATAATATGATAAGATAAATATTTTGGTATTTTTATGATATAGATTGGAAAAGTAAAGATGCAAATAAAAGTAGATGGAAAACTTATATGATTAAAGATAGACCCGGGGGCCATAGGTTTCACTAGTGGCTTCTCTCAAGATAGCATAAGTATTATAGGGGGTGAACAAATTATTGTCGAGCAATTGATAGAAAAGCGCATAGTTATGAGATTATCTAGGCATGATCATATATATAGGCATCACGTCCGTGACAAGTAGATCGAAACGATTCTGCATCTACTACTAATAATCCACACATCGACCGACTCCTACCTGCATCTAGAGTATTAAGTTCATGAAGAACAGAGTAACGCATTAAGAAAGATGACATGATGTAGAGGGATAAACTCATGAAATATGATATAAATCCCATATTTTTATCCTCGATGGCAACAATAGAATACGTGCCTTGCTGCACCTGCTATCACTGGGAAAGGACGCCGCAAGATTGAACCCAAAGCTAAGCACTTCTCCCATTGCAAGAAAGATGAATCTAGTAGGCCAAACCAAACTGATAATTCAAAGAGACTTGCAAAGATAACTTAATCACACATAAAAGAATTTAGAGGAGATTCAAATATTTCTCATAGATAAACTTGATCATAAACCCATAATTCATCGGATCTCGACAAACACACCGCAAAAAGAGTTACATCGAATAGATCTCCAAGAAGACCAAGGAGAACTTTGTATTGAGATTCAAAGAGAGAGAAGAAGCCATCTAGATAATAACTATGGACCCAAAGGTCTGTGGTAAACTAATCACAACTCATAGGAGAGGTCTTGGA
Organism: Triticum aestivum; assembly: GCF_018294505.1. Lineage (NCBI taxonomy): Eukaryota > Viridiplantae > Streptophyta > Magnoliopsida > Poales > Poaceae > Triticum > Triticum aestivum. Next base: position 616,166,812 of record NC_057795.1, on the reverse strand, counting down.
GATGATATAGAGGCCCTCCATGGTCGATTCTCCGTTCGACGGAGCGCCGGCAAAGGCTCCAATATGGGATCTAGCGGATACAGAAGGTTGCGGTGGTGGAATTAGGTTTTCTTGGTGCTCTCTGATATTTTCAGGGTACGGGAGTATATATAGGAGGAAGAAGTAGGTCGGTTGACGCTCGAGGGGCCCACGAGGGTGGGGGCGCGCCCACCCTCAGGGGGCGCGCCGGGCACCCTCATGGACGCCTCGTTGATTGCCTGACATCCACTCCAAGTCTGTAGGTTTGCATTTGTTCCAAAAAGATCGCTCCTGAAGGTTTCATCCCGTTTGGACTCTGTTTGATATTCCTTTTCTTTGAAACACTGAAATAGGCAAAAAAAACAACAATTCGGGCTGGGCCTCCGGTTAGTAGGTTAGTCCCAAAAATGATATAAATGTATAAAGTAAAGCCCATAAACATCTAAAATGGGTAATATAATAGCATGGAACAATAACAAATTATAGATATGTTGGAGACGTATCAAGCATCCCCAAGCTTAATTCCTGCTCGTCCTCGAGTAGGTAAATTTTAAAAACAGAATTTTTGACGTGGAATGCTACCTAACATAATTCTCAATGTAATTCTCTTTATTGTGGCATGAATGTTCAGATCCAAATGATTCAAATTAAAAGTTCATATTGACATAAGAAATAGTAATACTTCAAGCATACTAACAAAGCAATCATGTCTTCTCAAAATAACATGGCTAAAGAAAATTATCCCTACAAAATCATATAGTTTAGCTATGCTCTATCTTCATCACACAAAGTATTTAATCATGCACAACCCCGATGATACCAAGCAATTGTTTCATACTTTAGTATTCTCAAACTTTTTCACCTTTCACGCAATACATTAGCATGAGCCGTGGACATAGCACTATATGTGGAATAGAATGGTGGTTGTGGAGAAGACAAAAAAATAAGAAGATAGACTCACATCAACTAGGCATATCAACGGGCTATGGAGATGCCCATTAATAGATATCAATGTGAGTGAGTAGGGATTGCCATGCAACGGATGCACTAGAGCTATAAATGTATGAAAGCTCAGCAAAAGAAACTAAGTGGGTGTGCATCCAACTTGCTTGCTCACGAAGACCTAGGGAGTTTTGAGGAAGCCCATCATTGGAATATACAAGCCAAGTTCTATAATGTAAAATTCCCACTAGTATATGAAAGTGACAACATAGGAGACTCTCTATCATGAAGATCATGGTGCTACTTTGAAGCACAAGTGTGGTAAAAAGGATAGTAGCATTGTCCCTTCTCTCTTTTTCTCTCATTTTTTTATTTGGCCTTTCTCTTTTTTTATTTCGCCTTTCTCCTTTTTTTGTAAAGTCCGAAGTCTCATCCCGACTTGTGGGGGAATCATAGTCTCCATCATCCTTTCCTCACTTGGGACAATGCTCTAATAATGAAGATCATCACACTTTTCTTTACTTACAACTCAAGATTACAACTCGATACTTAGAACAAAATATGACTCTATATGAATGCCTCCGGTGGTGTACAGGGATATGCAATGAATCAAGAGTGACATGTATGGAAGTTATGAAGGTGGCCTTGCCACAAATACGATGTCAACTACATGATCATGCAAAGAGCAATATGACAACGATGATGCGTGTCATAATAAACGGAATGGTGGAAAGTTGCATGGCAATATATCTCGGAATGGCTATGGAAATTCCACAATAGGTAGGTATGGTGGCTGTTTTGAGGAAGGTATACGGTGGGTGTATGGTACCGGTGAAAGTTGCAAGGCACAAGAGAGGCTAGCAATGGTGGAAGGGTGAGAGTGCGTATAATCCATGGACTCAACATTAGTCATAAAGAACTCATATACTTATTGCAAAAATATACAAGCCATTGAAAACAAAGTACTACGCGCATGCTCCTAGGGGGATAGATTGGTAGGAAAATACCATCGCTCGTCCCCGACCACCACTCATAAGGAAGACAATCAATAAATAAATTATGCTCCAACTTCATCACAAAGCGCTTCACCATACGTGCATGCTACGGGAATCAAAAACTTCAACACAAGTATTCATTAAATTCATAATTGCCCAACTAGCATGACTCTAATATCACCATCCTCATATCTCAAAACAATTATCAAGCATCAAATTGATCATAGCATCCAATTCACTTTCTATGATAGTTTTTATTATACCCAACTTGGATGCCCGTCATTCTAGGACCAATTTTATAACCATAGAAAATACCATACTGTTCTAAAAGACTCTCAAAATAATATAAGTGAAGCATGAGAGATCAACAATTTGTATAAAATTAATCAACCATCGTGCTCTAAAAGATATAAGTGAAGCTCATAGAGCGAAATTATCTAGCTCAAAAGATATAAGTGAAGCACATAGAGTATTCTAATAAAATTCCAAATCAAGTGGGTTTCTCCCAAAAGGTGTGTACAGCAAGGATGATTGTGGTAAACTAAAAATCAAAGACTAATATCATACAAGACACTCCAAGCAAAACACATATCATGTGGCGAATAAAAATATAGCTCAAAGTAAAGTTACCGATAGACGAAGACGAAAGAGGGGATGCCTTCCGGGGCATCCCCAAGCTTAGGCTTTTGGTTATACTTGAATATCTTGGGGTGCCATGGGCATCCCCAAGCTTAGGCTCTTTCCACTCCTTATTCCATAGTCCATCAAATCTTTACCCAAAACTTGAAAACTTCACAACACAAAACTCAACAGGAAATCTCATAAGCTCCGTTAGTGCAAGAAAGAAAAACCACCACATAAGGTATTGTAATGCACTCATTCTTTATTTATATTGGTGTTAAACCTACTGTATTCCAACTTCTCTATGGTTCATACCTCCCGATACTATCCATAGATGCATCAAATAAGCAAACAACACACGAAAAATAAAATCTGTCAAAAACAGAACAGTCTGTAGCAATCTGTAACTTTCGAATACTTATGGAACTCTAACAATCCTACCAAAATAGGAAGACCTGGGAAATTTGTCTATTGATCTACAGAAAAAAGAATCAACGCAAAATCACGTTTAGGTGATTTACTAAAATTATTCTTGTTCGTGCAAAAGTTTCTATTTTTCAGCAGAATCAAATTAACTATCACTGTAGGTTATCCTATAGGTTCTACTTGGCACAAACACTAATTAAAACATGAAAACACATCTAAACAGAAGCTAGATGAATTATTTAATACTAAATAGCAAGGAAAAATATTGGGTTGTCTCCCAACAAGTGCTTTTTTCTTTAAAACCTTTTAGCTAGGCATTGATAATTTTAATGATGCTCACATGAAAGACAAGAATTGAAGTACAAAGAGAGTGTCATGAAACATGTGACAAACACATCTAAGTCTAACATACTTCCTATGCATAGGCATATTATAAGCAAACAAATTTGCAAGGCAAGCAAGAACTAGCATATGCAAGGAAGAAGAAAGATACAATAGCAATCTCAACATGACGAGAGGTAATTTAGTAACATGAAAATTTCTACAACCATATTTTCCTGTCTCATAATAATTACATGTAGGATCATAAGCGAATTCAACAATATATCTATCACAAAACATATTCTCAACACAATCCACATGCATGCAAAGTTGACACTCTTCCAAGATAGTGGGATTAACATTAATTAAAGTCATGACCTCTCCAAACCCACATTTATCAAAAATATCATAAGATTGAACATACTCCAAATATGTGGGATCTAAAGTTGACACTCTTCCAAACCCACTTTCAATAATATTGCAAACACTATTATCAACCTCATATTCATCATGAGGCTTAAATAAATTTTCAAGATCATAAGAAACATTATCACCCCAATCATGATCATTGCAACAAGTAGTAGACATAGCAAAACTAGCATCCCCAAGCTTAGGGTTTTGCATATTATTAGCACAATTGACATCAAGAGAATTTAAAGTAACATCATTGCAATCATGCTTTTCATTGAAGGGACTACCAAGTATGGGTGCAATAGCAACGATCTCATTTTTAACATAAGGAACTATAGCAAATTCATCTTCATAAATATTTGCATCATGGCCACAAGAATAGCAAGCATCATGTTCATCAAGGGATGTTTCAATCAAATCATCAGAATCATTATCTATAGATTCATGCATATCATTATTTTCTTCCAAAGCAATAGTCATTCTCTCAATAAATTATTTGACATAGACATTATGAGCATAGTTTTCATGTCAATATTTAAGTATGTCAAAATTTTCAGATTCGTAGAGAGTAATATCATACTTTTCAATCAAAGAAGCAACTTCATAAGCACCCTTAAAAGCATCAGAATTCTTCAATTTGTTCGATATCATGGTAACTATAAACACCCTTTGCATAAGAAGATAAGATTTCATTTTCATTAAACTCACATAGATAGGGAAGGTGTTTTTTAGGGTTCTTAGAGCAACAAGTAAACTCATAAATTTCACAAAGATTCCAAGCATAACACAGCAATCTATTTATTTGATCCCATAAGAGTCTCCCTTTTTCAGACAAATGGTGACGCACAAAATGAGCATGCTCATCTAAAGATTTCCCATCAACTAGGCTAGTTGGGGTTTCAGCACGAGCACATAAGGATCAAAGATGATCCAAGTAGAACACTTTAAGTGGATCCATATCAACAGATTTAGCAAGCAAAGATGCAAGCACATAGAAGGCACATGGAGACACAAGCAAACATAAGATTGAACGAAAGAGGGGCGAATAAAACGGCAAGGGTGAAGTGGGGGAGAGGGAAATGAGAGGCCAATGGCAAATAATGTAATGCGGGAGAGATGAGTTTGTGATGAGTACTTGGTATGTCTTGACTTGAGCAAAGATCTCCCTGGCAACGGCGCCAGAAATCCTTCTTGCTACCTCTTGAGCACTGCGTTGGTTTTCCTTGAAGAGGAAAGGGTGATGCAGCAAATTAGCGTAAGTATTTCCCTCAGTTTTTGAGAACCAAGGTATCAATCCAGTAGGAGGCTCCTCAAAAGTCCCACGCACCTACACAAACAAACAAGAACCTCACAACCAACGCAATAAGGGGTTTGTAAATCCCTTCACGGTAACTTGCGAAAAGTGAGATCTAATAGAGATAATATGATAAGATAAAAAAATTTGGTATTTTTATGATATAGATTGGAAAAGTAAAGATGCAAATAAAAGTAGATGGAAAACTTATATGATAAAAGATAGACCCAGGGGCCATAGGTTTCACTAGTGGTTCTCTCAAGATAGCATAAGTATTACGGTGGGTGAACAAATTACTGTCGAGCAATTGATTTGAAAGCGCATAGTTGTGAGATTATCTAGGTATGATCATGTATATAGGCATCACGTCCATGAAAAGTAGATCGAAACGATTCTGCATCTACTACTATTACTCCACACATCGACCGACTCCTGCCTGCATCTAGAGTATTAAGTTCATGAAGAACAGAGTAACGCATTAAGAAAGATGACATGATGTAGAGGGATAAACTCATGCAATATGATATAAACCCCATCTTTTTATCCTCGATGGCAACAATACAATACGTGCCTTGCTACCCCTGCTGTCACTAGGAAAGGACACCGCAAGATTGAACACAAAGCTAAGAACTTCTCCCATTGCAAGAAAGATCAATCTAGAAGGCCAAACCAAACTGATAATTCGAAGAGACTTGCAAAGATAACTTAATCACACATAAAAGAATTCAGAGGAGATTCAAATATTTCTCATAGATAAACTTGATCATAAACCCATAATTCATCAGATCTCAACAAACACACCGCAAAAAGAGTTACATCGAATAGATCTCCAAAAAGATCGACGAGAACTTTGTATTGAGATTCAAAGAGAGAGAAGAAGCCATCTAGCTAATAACTATGGGCCCAAAGGCATGTGGTAAACTACTCAAAACTCATAGGAGAGGCCTTGGAGATGATGTAGAGGCCCTCCGTGGTCGATTCCCCCTCCGGCGGAGCAACGGCAAAGGCTCCAAGATGGGATCTCATGGATATAGAAGGTTGCGGCGGTGGAATTAGGTTTTCGTGGTGCTCTCCGATGTTTTCAGGGTACGGGAGTATATATAGGAGGAAGTAGGTCGGTTGACGCTCGAGGGACCCAAGACGGTGGGGGCACGTCGGGCACCCTCGTGGCCGCCATGTTGGTTGCTTGACGTCCACTCCAAGTATCTAGGTTTGTATTTGTTCCAAAAAGATCTCTCCCGAAGGTTTCATCCCGTTTGGACTCCATTTGATATTCCTTTTCTTCGAAACACTGAAATAGGCAAAAAAACAGCAATTCGGGATGGGCCTCCGGTTAGTAGGTTAGTCCCAAAAATGATATAAAAGTATAAAGTAAAGCCCATAAACATCTAAAATGGGTAACATAATAGCATGGAACAATCAAAAATTATAGATATGTTGGACACGTATCAGTAAACTACTCACAACTCATAGGAGAGGCCGTGGTGATGATGTAGAGGCCCTCCGTGATCGATTCCCCCTCCGGCGGAGCGCCAGAAAAGGCTCCAAGATGGGATCTCACAGGCACAGAAGGTTGCGGCGGTGGAAATAGGGTTTCGTGGTGCTCCTGGATGTTTTCAGGGTATGAAGGTATATATAGGCGAACGAGGTCGATCAGGGGAGCCATGAGGGGCCCACGAGGGTGGGGGCAGGCCCACCCCCCTAGGGCACGCCCTCCTACCTCGTGCCCGCCTCGGCTGCTTCTTGACGTCCACTCCAAGTCTCCTCGATTGAGTTTGTTCCAAAAAGATCGCTCCCGAAGGTTTCATTCTGTTTGGACTCCATTTGATATTCCTTTTCTGCGAAACACTGAAATAGGAAAAAAAATAGCAATTCGGGCTGGGCCTCCGGTTAGTAGGTTAGTCCCAAAAATGATATAAAAGTGTAAAGTAAAGCCCATAAACATCCAAAACGGGTAATATAATAGCGTGGAACAATCAAAAATTATAGATACGTTGGAGACATATCAGGTAACTTTTGGCAGGTCGCTCGTGGTCGTACTCCTCGGCGGCGAGGACCTTAGTCAACCATTCATTGAGCGTGTCTTGTTCAACCTTGAGCTGCTGCTGTTTCTTTTTCAGGCTCCGCGTTGTGGCGATGAGCTGTCGCTTGAAGCGTTCTTGTTCAAGGGGTTCCTCTGGGACGATAAAGTCTTCGTCATCGAGGCTAGCATCCTCTTCGGATTCTGGCATATAGTTGTTATCTTCCGAATCTTCGTGATTAGTGTGTTCGGGACTATGCTGACCCCCTTCCCTTTCTTCATGTTCGGATGTGGGATCGACGGGGTATTCGGGATCTTTGGCATCATCTGGAGTCTCATTATCTCTGATGCCAGTATTACTATCCTTTGCCCGATGCGATCGTGAGCGGCGCCGCTGATGTCGGTGCTTTGGTGGTTTATCGACGGGTTTGTCCTCATCGGGGTTGGGATTATCCTCATTGTCCTTTTTATCAGGAGTGCCCACCATGTATACATCATAGGTTGAAGTGGTTGTCCAATGCCCTGTGACGGGTGGGACTTGGCTCGATTCGGCGTCGGCATCGTCGTCCATACTGTCAATGTCTTCGGACACGTAGTCCAGCTTGTTGGTTAAATCCTCGATAGTGGCTATTAAGTGGGTGGTGGGTGGGGCATAAAATTCCCCGCACTAAGCCCCCATCGCGAGCTGGGTATAGTTTGGAGGCAAAGCCTCCATGATGGCGAGAGACTGCATTAATCCCAATGCTTCATCTAGGAGCGAAAGCTGGATCAGAAACTGTGGATCTACATGGTTTTGTTCGGCATGGGACACCTGATCAGACCCCATGAGCACAGACCTCGACGGTTCGGAGCGATCGTCCAGAGGCACGTCCAATATTGCATCTAGGTCTTTGATCGGGAGTTCCACGAGGGGAAGGAGTCCGGCGGGGCTAACGCTCCCGTCTTCGGACGATAGGACCTGCCCCGGATCTAAGGCCGGGGCAGGTATGAGTGTTGACCCCTGAACGGGATCTAACAGGGGATCTGAAAAGCCTTCTTGATGGGGGCACAGAGCAGCAGCCGAGGCCGTGAACCCCTTGAAGATTAGATCTCCTCAGATGTCAGCGACGTAGTTCAGGTTTCCAAACCTGATTTGGTGGCCAGGGGCGTAACTGTCAACCTGCTCGAGGCGGCCGATCGAGTTGGCGCGAAGCACGAAGCCACCGAACACAAAGACCTGTCCTGGGAGAAAAGTTTCCCTGGATGCGACATCATTGTTGATGAAGAGGCGAGCCATCAATCCTTCTGTCGACGATACAGCAGAGCTCTCAATGAAAGCACCAATGACGGTGTCAAAATTGGCAGATCTCGAGTAGGGGGGCCCAAGCTATATGTCTGAGAATCGATGGTAACTATGATCAAATGGACACATTGTTTACCCAGGTTCGGGCCCTCATAATGGAGGTAAAACCTTACTCCTGCTTGATTATATTCGAAGGGTACAGGGGTTACAAGAGTTGATCTACCACGAGATCGTATTAGCTAACCCTAGCTTGGCTAGCTTAGTAATGTTATGATCCTGCCTTCGATCTAACCCTCCGGTTTATATACACACCGGAGAGGCTTAGGGTTGTAAAAAGTCGGTTTAATAGAAAGGAAATAACATATCCAGACACCTAAACTTGCCATCCACATATACAGGAGTACCCACCGGACACAAGGGGTGATCTTATGTCCTGTATCTTGACGGCCCATCAGTCCGGCCCATATCCAATAGACCGGACGCCCAAGGACCCCCTAGTCTAGGACTCCCACAATGTGCATTACCGGGAGGGCCCAGAGATACCTCTCCGATACTCGGAGTGACAAATCCTAATCTCAATCTATGCCAACCCAACAAACACCTTCGGAGATACCTGTAGAGCATCTTTATAATCACCCAGTTACGTTGTGGCGTTTGATAGCACACAAGGCATTCCTCTGGTATCCGGGAGTTGCATAATCTCATAATCGGAGGAATATGTATTTGACATGAAGAAAGCAGTAGCAATAAAACTGAACGATCATTATGCTAAGATAACGAATGGGTCTTGTCCATCACATCATTCTCCTCATGATGTGATCCCCTTTATCAAATGACAACCCATGTCTATGGTTAGGAAACTTAACCATCATTGATTAACGAGCTAGTCTAGTAGAGGCTTATTAGGGACACGATATTTTGTCTATGTATCCACACATGTATCAAGTTTCTGATTAATGCAATTCTAGCATAAATAATAAACATTTATCATGAAATAAGGAAATATAAAATAACAACTTTATTATTGCCTCTAGGGCATATTTCCTTCAGTCTCCCACTTGCACTAGAGTCAATAATCTAGTTCACATCGTCATGTGATTTAACACCACTAGTTCACATCTTTATGTGATTAATACCCACAGTTCACATCGCCATGTGACCAATACCCAAAGATTTACTAGAGTCGATAATCTAGTTCACATCGCTATGTGATTAACACCCAAAGAGTACTAAGGTGTGATCATGTTTTGCTTGTGAGAGGGGTTTAGTCAACGGGTCTGCCACATTCAGATCTGTATGTATTTTGAAAATTTATATGTCTACAATGCTCTGCATGGAGCTGCTCTAGCTAACTGCTCCCACTTTCAATATGTATCCAGATTGAGACTCAGAGTCATCTGGATCGGTGAAAAAGCTTGCATTGACGAAACTCCTTACGATGAACTCTTTATCACCTCCATAACCGAGAAATATTTCCTTAGTCCTCTAAGGATAATTTTGACCGTTATCTAGTTATCTACTCCTAGATCACTATTGTACCCCCTTGCCAAACTCATGGCAAGACACATAACAGGTCTGGTACACAGCATGGCATACTTTATAGAACCTATGGCTGAGGCATAGGGAATGACTTTCATTCTCTCTATCTTCTATCGTGGTCGGGATTTTGAGCCTTACTCAAGTTCACACTTTACAATACAGGCTAGAACTCCTTCTTTGACTAATCCATTTTGAACTCCTTCAAAATCTTGTCAAGGTGTGTACTTTGTGGAAGTCCTATTAAGCGCCTCGATCTATCTCTATAGATCTTGATGCCCAATACATAAGTAGCTTTACCAAGGTCTTTAATTGAAAAAATCTTATTCAAGTATCCTTTTATGCTATCTAGAAATTCTATATCATTTCCAAATAATATGTCAACCACATATAATATTAGAAATGCTATAGAGCTCCCACTCGCTTTCTTGTAAATACAGGCTTCACCGTAAGTCTGTATAAAAACATATGCTTTGATCAGTTCATCAAAGCGTATATTCCAACTCCGAGATGCTTGCACCAGTCCATTTGCTGGAGCTTGCACACTTTGTTAGTACATTTAGGATCAACAAAACCATCTGGTTGCATCATATACAACTCTTCTTAGAGATATCCATTTAAGGCATGTAGTTTTGATATCCATTTGCAAGATTTCATAAAATGTGGCAATTGCTAACATGATTCAGACGGACTTAAGCATCACTACAGTTCAGAAAGTTTCATCGTAGTCAAACCCTTGAACTTGTCGAAAAAAACGTTTTGCGACAAGTCGAGCTTTGTAGATTGTAACATTACCATCAGCGTCAGTCTTCTTCTTGAAGATCCATTTATTCTCTAGGATTGCCGATCATTGGGCAAGTCCACCAAAGTCCACACTTTTTTCTCATATATGGATCCTCGTATTTCATGTCCTCAAGCCATCTGTCGAAATCTGGGCTCATCATAGCTTCTTCATAGTTCATAGGTTTGCCATGGTCTAGTAACATGATCTCCAGGACAGGATTACCGTACCACTCTGGTGGGGATCATGCTCTAGTTGATCTACAAGGTTCAGTAGTAACTTGATCTGAAGTTTCATGATCATCATCATTAGCTTCCTCTCTAGTTGGTGTAGGCATCACAGGAACAATTTTCTCTGATGTACTACTTTCCAATTCGAGAGAAGGTACATTTAGCTCATCAAGTTCTACTTTCCTCCCACTCACTTCTTTCGAGAGAAACTCCTTCTCTAGAAAGGTTCCATTCTTGGCAAGAAAGATATTGCCTTCGGATCTGTGGTAGAAGTGTTGGAAATATGCCCTAGAGGCAATAATAAAAGGATTATTATTATATTTCCTTGTTCATGATAATTGTCTTTTATTCATGCTATAATTGTATTATCCGGAAATCGTAATACACGTGTGAATACTTAGACCACAACATGTCCCTAGTGAGCCTCTAGTTGCTAGCTCATTGATCAACAGATAGTCATAGTTTCCTGACTATGGGCATTGGATGTCATTGATAACGGGATCACATCATTAGGAGAATGATGTGATGGACAAGACCCAATCCTAAGCATAGCACAGAGATCGTGTAGTTCGTTTGCTAGAGCTTTTCCAATGTCAAGTATCTTTTCCTTAGACCATGAGATCATGTAACTCCCGGTTACCGTAGGAGTGCTTTGGGTGTACCAAACGTCACAACGTAACTGGGTGACTATCAAGGTGCACTACGGGTATCTTCGAAAGTGTCTGTTGGGTTGACACAGATCAAGACTGGGATTTGTCACTCCGTATGACGGAGAGGTATCTCTGGGCCCACTCGGTAATGCATCATCATAATGAGCTCAAAGTGACCAAGTGTCTGGTCACAGGATCATGCATTATGGTACGAGTAAAGTGACTTGCCGGTAATGAGATTGAACGAGGTATTGGGATACCGACGATCGAATCTCGGGCAAGTAACGTACCGATTGACAAAGGGAATTGTATACGGGGTTACTTAAATCCTCGACATCGTGGTTCATCCGATGAGATCATCGAGGAGTATGTGGGAGCCAACATGGGTATCCAGATCCCGCTGTTGGTTATTGACCGGAGAGCCGTCTCGGTCATGTCTACATGTCTCCCGAACCCGTAGGGTCTACACACTTAAGGTTCGGTGACGCTAGGGTTGTATGAATATGAGTATGCAGCAAACCGAAAGTTGTTCGGAGTCCCGGATGAGATCCCGGACGTCACGAGGAGTTCCGGAATGGTCCGGAGGTAAAGAATTATATATGGGAAGTCGAGTTTCGGCCATCGGGAAAGTTTCGGGGTCCACCGGTATTGTACCGGGACCACCGGAAGGGTCCCGGGGGTCCACCGGGTGGGGCCACCTATCCCGGAGGGCCCCATGGGCTGAAGTGGGAGGGGAACCAGCCCCTAGTGGGCTGGTGCGCCCCCCCTGGGCCCCCCTCTGCGCCTAGGGTTGGGAACCCTAGGGGAGGGGGCGCCTCCACTTGCCTTGGGGGGCACTCCACCCCCCTTGGCCGCCCCCCCCCTAGAGATCCCATCTCTAGGGCCGGCGCCCCCCCCCCCCACCTGGGGTCCCTATATAAAGAGGGGGGTGGGAGGGCAGCCGCACCCAACACCCTGGCGCCTCCCTCCCCTCCCTGCTACACCTCCTCCTCTCGCAGAAGCTCGGCGAAGCTCTGCCGGAACCCTGCTGCATCCACCACCACGCCGTCGTGCTGCTGGATCTTCATCAACCTCTCCTTCCCCCATTGCTGGATCAAGAAGGAGGAGACGTCACGCTGACCGTACGTGTGTTGAACGCGGAGGTGCCGTCCGTTCGGCGCTAGGATCTCCGGTGATTTGGATCACGACGAGAACGACTCCCTCAACCCCGTTCTCTTGAACGCTTCCGCACGCGATCTACAAGGGTATGTAGATGCATCTCTCTCTCTCTCGTTGCTAGATGAACTCATAGATTGATCTTGGTGAACGTAGGAAAATTTTTATTTTATGCAACGTTCCCCAACAGTGGCATCATGAGCTAGGTCTATGCGTACTTCTCTATTGCACGAGTAGAACACAAATCTGTTGTGGGCGTAGATCTTGTCAACTTGCTTGCCACTACTAGTCTTATTTTGCTTCAGCGGTATTGTGGGATGAAGCGGCCTGGACCGACCTTACACGTACGCTTACGTGAGACAGGTTCCACCGACTGACATGCACTAGTTGCATAAGGTGGCTAGCGGGTGTCTGTCTCTCCCACTTTAGTTGGAGCGGATTCGATGAAAAGGGTCCTTATGAAGGGTAAATAGAAGTTGAAAAAATCACGTTGTGGTTATTCGTAGGTAAGAAAACGTTCTTGCTAGTACCCAATTGCAGCCACGTAAAAGACGCAACAACAATTAGAGGACGTCTAACTTGTTTTTGCAGTAATTGCTATGTGATGTGATATGGCCAAAAGTTGTGATGAATGATGAATGATATATTGTGATGTATGAGATCATGTTCTTGTAATAGGAATCACGACTTGCATGTCGATGAGTATGACAACCGGCAGGAGCCATAGGAGTTGTCTTAATTATTGTATGACCTGCGTGTCAATGATTTAACGCCATGTAATTACTTTACTTTATTGCTAAACCGTTAGCCATAGTAGTAGAAGTAATAGTTGGCGAGCAACTTCATGGAGACACGATGATGGAGATCATGATGATGGAGATCATGGTGTCATGCCGGTGACGAAGATGATCATGGAGCCCCGAAGATGGAGATCAAAGGAGCTATATGATATTGGCCATATCATGTCACTACTATATAATTGCATGTGATGTTTATTATGTTTATGCATCTTGTTTACTTAGAACGACGGTAGTAAATAAGATGATCCCTTATAATAATTTCAAGAAAGTGTTCCCCCTAACTGTGCGCCGTTGCTAAAGTTCGTCGTTTCGAAGCACCACGTGATGATCGGGTGTGATAGATTCCTTACGTTCACATACAACGGGTGTAAGACAGTTTTACACATGCAAAAACACTTAGGGTTAACTTGACGAGCCTAGCATGTACAGACATGGCCTCGGAACACAGAGACCGAAAGGTCGAACATGAGTCGTATGGAAGATACGATCAACATGGAGATGTTCACCGATGATGACTAGTCCGTCTCACGTGATGATCGGACACGGCCTAGTCGACTCGGATCATGTAACACTTAGATGACTAGAGGGATGTCAAATCTGAGTGGGAGTTCATTAAATAATTTGATTAGATGAACTTAATTATCATGAACTTAGTCTAAAATCTTTGCAAAATATGTCTTGTAGATCAAATGGCCAACGCTCATGTCAACATGAACTTCAACGCGTTCCTAGAGAAAACCAAGCTGAAAGATGATGGCAGCAACTATACGGACTGGGTCCGGAACCTGAGGATCATCCTCATAGCTGCCAAGAAAGCATATGTCCTAGAAGGACCGCTAGGTGAAGCACCCATCCCAGAGAACCAAGACGTTATGAACGCTTGGCAGTCACGTGCTGATGATTACTCCCTCGTTCAGTGCGGCATGCTTTACAGCTTAGAACCGGGGCTCCAAAAGCGTTTTGAGCAACACGGAGCATATGAGATGTTCGAGGAGCTGAAAATGGTTTTCCAAGCTCATGCCCGGGTCGAGAGATATGAAGTCTCCGACAAGTTCTATAGTTGTAAGATGGAGGAAAACAGTTCTGTCAGTGAGCACATACTCAAAATGTCTGGGTTGCACAACCGCCTGTCCCAGCTGGACATTAACCTCCCGGACGAGGCGGTCATTGACAGAATCCTTCAGTCGCTCCCACCGAGCTACAAGAGCTTTGTGATGAACTACAATATGCAGGGGATGGTGAAAACTATTCCTGAAGTATTTTCAATGCTGAAGTCAGCAGAGGTAGAAATCAAGAAAGAACATCAAGTGTTGATGGTCAATAAAACCACCAAGTTCAAGAAGGGCAAGGGTAAGAAGAACTTCAAGAAGGACGGCAAAGATGTTGCCGCGCCCGGTAAGCCAGTTGCCGGGAAGAAGTCAAAGAATGGACCCAAGCCTGAGACTGAGTGCTTTTATTGCAAAGGGAAGGGTCACTGGAAGCGGAACTGCCCCAAATACTTAGCGGACAAGAAGGCCGGCAACACTAAAGGTATATTTGATATACATGTAATTGATGTGTACCTTACCAGTACTCGTAGTAACTCCTGGGTATTTGATACCGGTGCCGTTGCTCACATTTGTAACTCACAGCAGGAGCTGCGGAATAAGCGGAGACTGGCGAAGGACGAGGTGACGATGCGCGTCGGGAATGGTTCCAAGGTCGATGTGATCGCCGTCGGCACGCTACCTCTACATTTACCTACGGGATTAGTTTTAAACCTCAATAATTGTTATTTAGTGCCAAGTTTGAGCATGAACATTGTATCTGGATCTCGTTTAATGCGAGATGGCTACTCATTTAAATCCGAGAATAATGGTTGTTCTATTTATATGAGAGATATGTTTTATGGTCATGCCCCGATGGTCAATGGTTTATTCTTAATGAATCTCGAACGTAATGTTACACATATTCATAGTGTGAATACCAAAAGATGTAAAGTTGATAACGATAGTCCCACATACTTGTGGCACTGCCGCCTTGGTCACATTGGTGTCAAGCGCATGAAGAAGCTCCATGCTGATGGACTTTTAGAGTCTCTCGATTATGAATCATTTGACACATGCGAACCATGCCTCATGGGCAAAATGACCAAGACTCCGTTCTCCGGAACAATGGAGCGAGCAACCAACTTATTGGAAATCATACATACTGATGTGTGTGGTCCAATGAGCGTTGAGGCTCGCGGAGGATATCGTTATGTTCTCACTCTCACTGATGACTTAAGTAGATATGGGTATGTCTACTTGATGAAACACAAGTCTGAGACCTTTGAAAAGTTCAAGGAATTTCAGAATGAAGTAGAGAATCAACGTGATCGAAAAATAAAGTTCTTACGATCAGATCGTGGAGGAGAATATTTAAGTCACGAATTTGGTACGCACTTAAGAAAATGTGGAATCGTTTCACAACTCACGCCGCCTGGAACACCTCAGCGTAACGGTGTGTCCGAACGTCGTAATCGCACTCTATTGGATATGGTGCGATCTATGATGTCTCTTACCGATTTACCGCTATCATTTTGGGGATACGCTCTAGAGACAGCTACATTCACTTTAAATAGGGCTCCGTCTAAATCCGTTGAGACGACACCGTATGAATTATGGTTTGGGAAGAAACCTAAGCTGTCGTTTCTAAAAGTTTGGGGATGCGATGCTTATGTCAAGAAACTTCAACCTGAAAAGCTCGAACCCAAGTCGGAAAAATGCGTCTTCATAGGATACCCTAAGGAAACCATTGGGTATACCTTCTACCTTAGATCCGAAGGCAAGATCTTTGTTGCCAAGAACGGATCCTTTCTGGAAAAAGAGTTTCTCTCGAAAGGAGTAAGTGGGAGGAAAGTAGAACTCGATGAAGTACTACCTCTTGAACCGGAAAGTAGTGCAGCTCAGGAAAATGTTCCTGTGGTGCCTACACCGACTGGAGAGGAAATTAATGATGATGATCAAGGTACTTCGGATCAAGTTGCTACTGAACTTCGTAGGTCCACAAGGACACGTTCCACACCAGAGTGGTATGGCAACCCTGTCCTGGAAATCATGTTGTTAGACAACGGTGAACCTTCGAACTATGAAGAAGCGATGGCGGGCCCAGATTCCAACAAATGGCTTGAAGCCATGCAATCCGAGATAGAATCCATGTATGAAAACAAAGTATGGACTTTGACAGACTTGCCCGATGATCGGCGAGCGATAGAAAACAAATGGATCTTTAAGAAGAAGACGGACGCGGATGGTAATGTTACCATCTATAAAGCTCGACTTGTCGCTAAGGGTTATCGGCAAGTTCAAGGGGTTGACTACGATGAGACTTTCTCTCCCGTAGCGAAGCTGAAGTCCGTCCGAATCATGTTAGCAATTGCCGCATACTATGATTATGAGATATGGCAGATGGACGTCAAAACGGCATTCCTTAACGGCTATCTTAAGGAAGAACTGTATATGATGCAGCCGGAGGGTTTTGTCGATCCTAAGAATGCTAACAAGGTATGCAAGCTCCAGCGATCCATTTATGGGCTGGTGCAAGCATCTCGGAGTTGGAACATTCGCTTTGATGAGATGATCAAAGCGTTTGGGTTTATGCAGACTTATGGAGAAGCCTGCGTTTACAAGAAAGTGAGTGGGAGCTCTGTAGCATTTCTCATATTATATGTAGATGACATACTTTTGATGGGAAATGATATAGAACTTTTGGACAGCATTAAGGCCTACTTGAATAAGTGTTTTTCAATGAAGGACCTTGGAGAAGCTGCTTACATATTAGGCATCAAGATCTATAGGGATAGATCGAGACGCCTCATAGGTCTTTCACAAAGCACATACCTTGATAAGATTTTGAAGAAGTTCAAAATGGATCAGTCCAAGAAAGGGTTCTTGCCTGTATTGCAAGGTGTGAGATTGAGCTCGGCTCAATGCCCGACCACGGCAAAAGATAAAGAAGAGATGAGTGTCATCCCCTATGCCTCGGCCATAGGATCTATTATGTATGCCATGCTGTGTACCAGACCTGATGTAAACCTTGCCGTAAGTTTGGTAGGAAGGTACCAAAGTAATCCCGGCAAGGAACACTGGACAGCGGTCAAGAATATCCTGAAGTACCTGAAAAGGACAAAGGACATGTTTCTCGTTTATGGAGGTGACGAAGAGCTCGTCGTAAAGGGTTACGTCGACGCTAGCTTCGACACAGATCTGGATGACTCTAAGTCACAAACCGGATACGTGTATATGTTGAATCGTGGAGCAGTAAGCTGGTGCAGTTGCAAGCAGAGCGTCGTGGCGGGATCTACATGTGAAGCGGAGTACATGGCAGCCTCGGAGGCAGCACATGAAGCAATATGGATGAAGGAGTTCATCACCGACCTAGGAGTCATACCCAATGCGTCGGGGCCAATCACTCTCTTCTGTGACAACACTGGAGCTATTGCCCTTGCCAAGGAGCCCAGGTTTCACAAGAAGACCAGGCACATCAAGCGTCGTTTCAACTCCATCCGTGAAAATGTTCAAGATGGAGACATAGATATTTGCAAAGTACATACGGATCTGAATGTCGCAGATCCGTTGACTAAACCTCTTCCGCGAGCAAAACATGATCAACACCAGAACTCTATGGGTGTTCGATTCATCACAATGTAACTAGATTATTGACTCTAGTGCAAGTGGGAGACTGTTGGAAATATGCCCTAGAGGCAATAATAAAAGGATTATTATTATATTTCCTTGTTCATGATAATTGTCTTTTATTCATGCTATAATTGTATTATCCGGAAATCGTAATACACGTGTGAATACTTAGACCACAACATGTCCCTAGTGAGCCTCTAGTTGACTAGCTCGTTGATCAACAGATAGTCATGGTTTCCTGACTATGGACATTGGATGTCATTGATAACGGGATCACATCATTAGGAGAATGATGTGATGGACAAGACCCAATCCTAAGCATAGCACAAAGATCGTGTAGTTCGTTTGCTAGAGCTTTTCCAATGTCAAGTATCTTTTCCTTAGACCATGAGATCGTGTAACTCCCGGATACCGTAGGAGTGCTTTGGGTGTACCAAACGTCACAACGTAACTGGGTGACTATAAAGGTGCACTACAGGTATCTCCGAAAGTGTCTGTTGGGTTGACACGGATCGAGACTGGGATTTGTCACTCCGTATGACGGAGAGGTATCTCTGGGCCCACTCGGTAATGCATCATCATAATGAGCTCAAAGTGACCAAGTGTCTGGTCACGGGATCATGCATTACGGTACGAGTAAAGTGACTTGCCGGTAACGAGATTGAACGAGGTATTGGGATACCGACGATCGAATCTCGGGCAAGTAACGTACCGATTGACAAAGGGAATTGTATACGGGGTTGCTTAAATCCTCGACATCGTGGTTCATCCGATGAGATCATCGAGGAGTATGTGGGAGCCAACATGGGTATCCAGATCCCGCTGTTGGTTATTGACCGGAGAGCCGTCTCGGTCATGTCTGCATGTCTCCCGAACCCGTAGGGTCTACACACTTAAGGTTCGGTGACGCTAGGGTTGTATGAATATGAGTATGCAGCAAACCGAAAGTTGTTCGGAGTCCCGGATGAGATCCCGGACGTCACGAGGAGTTCCGGAATGGTCCGGAGGTAAAGAATTATATATGGGAAGTCGAGTTTCGGCCATCGGGAAAGTTTCGGGGTCCACCGGTATTGTACCGGGACCACCGGAAGGGTCCCGGGGGTCCACCGGGTGGGGCCACCTATCCCGGAGGGCCCCATGGGCTGAAGTGGGAGGGGAACCAGCCCCTAGTGGGCTGGTGCGCCCCCCCCTGGGCCCCCCTCTGCGCCTAGGGTTGGGAACCCTAGGGGAGGGGGCGCCTCCACTTGCCTTGGGGGGCACTCCACCCCCCTTGGCCGCCGCCCCCCTAGAGATCCCATCTCTAGGGCCGGCGCCCCCCCTGGGGTCCCTATATAAAGAGGGGGGTGGGAGGGCAGCCGCACCCAACACCCTGGCGCCTCCCTCCCCTCCCTGCTACACCTCCTCCTCCGCAGTAGCTCGGCGAAGCTCTGCCGGAACCCTGCTGCATCCACCACCACGCCGTCGTGCTGCTGGATCTTCATCAACCTCTCCTTCACCCCTTGCTGGATCAAGAAGGAGGAGACGTCACGCTGACCGTACGTGTGTTGAACGCGGAGGTGCCGTCCGTTCGGCGCTAGGATCTCCGGTGATTTGGATCACGACGAGAACGACTCCCTCAACCCCGTTCTCTTGAACGCTTCCGCACGCGATCTACAAGGGTATGTAGATGCATCTCTCTCTCTCGTTGCTAGATGAACTCATAGATTGATCTTGGTGAACGTAGGAAAAATTTTATTTTATGCAACGTTCTCCAACAAGAAGGTGTACCCAATTGTTTGCTTAGGGTATCCTATGAAGACACACTTATCTGATTTGGGTTCAAGCTTATCAAGCTAAAGCCTTTTGACATAATTGTCGCAACCCAAACTTTAAGAAACGACAGCTTAGGTTTATTGCCAAACCACAGTACATATGGTGTCGTCTCAACGGATGTAAACGGTGCCCTATTTAACGTGAATGCAGCTGTCTCTAACGCATAACCCCAAAATGATAGTGGTAAATCGGTAAGAAACATCATAGATTGCACCTTATCTAATAAAGTACCATTAGGATGTTCGGACACACCATTACACTGTGGTGTTCCAGGTGGCGTGAGTTGTGAAACTATTCCACATTGTTTTAAATGAAGGCCAAACTCATAACTCAAATATTCGCCTCCGTGATCAGATCGTAGAAACTTTATTTTCTTGTTACGATGATTCTCCACTTCTCTATGAAATTCTTTAAACTTTTCAAATGTTTAAGACTTGTGTTTCATTAAGTAGATATACCCATACCTACTCAATTCATCTGTGAAGGTGAGAAAATAATGATACATGCCGCGTGCTTCAACACTCATCGGACTGCATACATCAGTATGTATTATTTCCAATAATTCATTAGCTCACTCCATTGTTCCGGAGAACAGAGTTTTAGTCATCTTGCCCATGAGGCATCTTCTGGCATCAATATTATGAATACGTGTATGACTACGATCGAGATTCAATAAGCCATTTACATTGGGAGTATGACCATAAAAGGTTTTATTCATGTAAACAGAACAACAATTATTCTCTGAATTAAATGAATAACCGTATCGCAATAAACATGATCCAATCATATTCATGCTCAATGCAAACACCAAATAACATTTATTTAAGGTTCCACACTAATCCCGAAGATAGAGTGAGTGTACGATGGTGATCGTTTCAACCTTGGAATCAATTCCAACACACATCGTCACCTCGCCCTTAACTAGTCTTTGTTTATTGTGCAACTCATGTTTCGAGTTACTAATCTTAGCAATTGAACCGGTATCAAATACCTAGTGGTTATTACGAACACTAGTAAGGCACACATCAATAACCTGTATATCAAATATACCTTTGTTCACTTTGCTATCCTTCTTATCTGCCAAATGTTTGGGGACGTCCCACTTCTAGTGACCATTTCCTTTTCAGTAGAAGCACTTAGTTTCAGGCTTGGGTCCAGCTTTGGGCTTCTTCACGGGAGTGGCTGATACGTCTCCAACGTATCTATAATTTTTTATTGTTCCATGCTATTATATTACCCCTTTTGGATGTTTATGGGCTTTATTTTACACATTTATATAGTTTTTGGGACTAATCTACTAACCGGAGGCCCAGCTCGTATTGCTGTTTTTTGCCTATTTAGTATTTTGAAGAAAAGGAATATCAAACGGAGTCCAAATGGAATGAAACCTTCGGGAGCGTGATTTTTGGAACGAACGTGATCCGGAGAACTTGGAGTGCAAGTCAAGCAACAAACGAGGCCGCTAGGAGATAGGAGGGCACGCCCACCCCTCCTGGGCGCGCCCCTTGTCTCCTGGGCCCCTCGAGCGGCCACCGACGTACTTCTTCCTCCTATATATACCTACGTACCCTGAAAACATCCAGGGAGCAACCGAAACACAATTTCCACCGCCGTAACCTTTTGTATCCGCGAGATCCCATCTTGGAGCCTTCGGTGGCACTCCGCCGGAGGGGGAATCGACCACGAAGGGCTTCTACATCAACACTATAGCCCCTCCGATGAGTTGTGAGTAGTTTACCACAGACCTTCGGGTCCATAGTTATTAGCTAGATGGCTTCTTCTCTCTTTTTGGATCTCAATACAATGTTCTCCCCCTCCCTTGTGGAGATCTATTTGATGTAACTCTTTTTGCGATGTGTTTGTCGAGATCCGATGAATTGTGGGTTTATGATCAAGTTTATCTATGAGAAATATTTGAATCTTCTCTGAATTCTTTTATGTATGATTGAGTTATCTTTGCAAGTCTCTTCAAATTATCAGTTTGGTTTGGCCTACTAGATTGATCTTTCTTGCCATGGGAGAAGTGCTTAGCTTTGGGTTCAATCTTGCGGTGTCCTTACCCAGTGATAGAAAGGGTCGCAAGGCATGTATTGTATTGTTGCCATCGAGGATAAAAATATGGGGTTTATATCATATTGCTTGAGTTTATCCCTCTACATCATGTCATCTTTCTTAATGTGTTACTCTGTTCTTATGAACTTAATACTCTAGATGCATGCTGGATAGCGGTCGATGTGTGGAGTAATAGTAGTAGATGCAGGCAGGAGTCAGTCTACTTATCACGGACGTGATGCCTATATACATGATCATGCCTAGATAATCTCATAATTATTCGCTTTTCTATCAGTTGCTCGATAGTAATTTGTTCACCCACCGTAATACTTATGCTATCTTGAGAGAAGCCACTAGTGAAACCTATGGCCCCCGGGTCTATCTTTTATCATATTAGCTTTCAATCTACTTTTATTTGCATCTTTACTTTTTGCATCTATATCATAAAATACCAAAAAAATATTTATCTTCTCATACTATCTCTATCAGATCTCACTTTTGCAAGTGGCCGTGAAGGGATTGACAACCCCTTTATTGCGTTGGTTGCGAGTTCTTTGTTTGTTTGTGTAGGTGCGTGGGACTTTTGAGGAGCCTCCTACTGGATTGATACCTTGGTTCCCAAAAACTGAGGGAAATACTTACGCTACTATTGCTGCATCACCCTTTCCTCTTCAAGGAAAACCAACGCAAGCTCAAGACGTAGCAGTGGCAACTTGCTTGCCATTCTTCATGAAGTTCCCTTTCTTTCCCTTTGCCCTTTTCTTGAAACTAGTGGTCTTGTCAATCATCAACACTTGATGTGCTTTCTTGATTTATACCTTTGTTGATTTCAGCATCACGAAGAGCTCGGGAATTGTTTTAGTCATCCCTTGAATATTATAGTTCATCACAAAGTTCCAGTAACTTGGTGATAGTGACTAGAGAACTTTTTCAATCATTATTTTATCTGGAATATTAACTCCCACTTGATTCAAGTGATTGTAGTACTCTGACATTCTAAGCACATGCTCACTGGTTGAGCTATTCTCCTCCATCTTGTAGGCAAAGTACTTGTTAGAGGTCTCATACCTCTCGACATGAGCATGAGTCTCAAATACCAATTTCAGCTCTTGGAACATCTCACATCCTTCATGGCATTCAAAACATTTTTGAAGTCCCGGTTCTAAGCCGTAAAGCATGGTGCACTAAACTATCAAGTAATCATCATATTGAGCTAGCCAAACGTTCATAACGTCTGCATCTGCTCCTGCAATAGGTCCGTCACCTAGTGGTGCATCAAGGACATAATTCTTCTATGCAGCAATGAGGATAATCCTTAGATCTCGGACCCAGTTCGCATCGTTGCTACTATCATCTTTCAACTTAGTTTTGTTGGGGAACACGGTAATTTCAAAAAAAATCCTACGATCACGCAAGATCTATCTATATGATGCATAGCAACGAGAGGGGAGAGTATGTCCACGTACCCTCGTAGACCGAAAGCGGAAGCGTTATGACAACGCGGTTGATGTAGTCGTACGTCTTCACGATCCGACCGATCTTAGCACCGAACGTACCGCACCTCCCCGATCAGCACACATTCAGCTCGGGGACGTTCCTCATACTCTTGATCCAGTTGAGGACGAGGGAGAGTTTCGTCAGCACGACGGCGTGGTGACGGTGATGATGAAGTTACCGGCGCAGGGCTTTGCCTAAGCACTACGACGATATGACCAAGGTGTGTAACTATGGAGGGTGGCATCGCACACGGCTAAACAATGTCAACTTGTGTATCTATGGGGTGACCCCTTCCCCTATATATGAAGGAGTGGAGGAGGAGGGGGGCCGGCCCTCTATGGCGCGCCCTGGAGGAGTCCTACTCCCACCGGGAGTAGGATTCCCCCCCCCTCCCCAGTTGAACTACGAGAGAAGGAAGGGGGAGAGAGGAAGGAAGGAAAGAGGGGGCCGGCCCCCACCCAATTCGGACTGGGCTTGGGGGGGCTCGCCCTCCACCTGGCCGCCTCCTCCTCTCTCCCACTATGGCCCAATAAGGCCCATATACTCCCCGGGGGTTCCAGTAACCTCCCGGTACTCCGGTATATGCCCGAACTCACCCGGAACCATTCCGATGTCCAAACATAGGATTCCAATATATCAATCTTCATGTCTCGACCATTTCGACACTCCTTGTCATGTCCTTGATGACATTCGAGACTCCTAACTACCTTCGGTACATCAAAACACATAAACTCATAATACCAATCGTCATCGAATGTTAAGCGTGCGGACCCTACGGGTCCGAGAACTATGTAGACATGACCGAGACACGTCTCCAGTCAATAACAAATAGCAGAAGCTGGATGCTCATATTGGTTCCTACATGTTCTACGAAGATCTTTATCGGTCAAACTGCATAACAACATATGTTGTTCCCTTTGTCATCGGTATGTTACTTGCCTGAGATTCGATCGTCGGTATCTCAATACCTAGTTCAATCTTGTTACCGGCAAGTCTCTTTACTCGTTATGTAATACTTCATCCCGCAACTAATTCATTATTCACAATGCTTGCAAGGCTTATAGTGATGAGTATTACCAAGAGGGCCCAGAGATACCTCTCCGAAACACGGAGTGATAATTCCTAATCTCGATCTATGCCAACCCAACAAACACCTTCGGAGACACCTGTAGAGCACCTTTATAATCACCCTTTTACGTTGTGACGTTTGGTAGCACAGAAAGTGTTCCTCTGGTATTCGGGAGTTGCATAATCTCATAGTCTAAGGAACTTGTATAAGTCATGAAGAAAGCAGTAGCAATGAAACTAACACGGTCATAATGCTAAGCTAATGGATGGGTCATGTCCATCACATCATTCTCCTAATGATGTGATCCCGTTCATCAAATGACAACACATGTCTATGGTTAGGAAACTTAACCATATTTGATTAACGAGCTAGTCAAGTAGAGTCATACTAGGGACTATATGTTTTGTCTATGTATTCACACATGTACTAAGTTTCCAGTTAATAAAATTCTAGCATGAATAATAAACATTTATCATGAATTAAGGAAATAAATAATAACTTTATTATTGCCTCTAGGGCATATTTCCTTCAGTCTCCGGCTTGCACTAGAGTCAATAATCTAGATTACATAGTAATGATTCTAACACCCATGGAGCTTTGGTGCTAATCATGTTTTGGTCGTGAGAGAGGCTTAGTCAACGGGTCTGCAACATTCAGATCCGTGTGTATCTTGCAAATCTCTATGTCCCATTCCGACACTTGATGATGGGTGGAATTGAAGCGTCTCTTGATGCGCTTGGTTCTCTTGTGAAATCTGGATTCCTTTGCCAAGGCAATTGCACCAGTATTGTCAAAAAAGATTTTCATTGGATCTGATGCACTAGGTATGACACCTAGATCGGATATGAACTCCTTCATCCAAACTCCTTCATTCGCTGCTTCTGAAGCAGCAACGTACTCCGCTTCACAAGTAGATCCCGCCATGATGCTCTGCTTGGAACTGCACCAACTGACAGCTCCTCCATTTAATAACAATACGTATCCGGTTTGCGACTTAGAGTCATCCGGATCAGTGTCAAAGATTGCATCGACATAACCATTTACGATGAGCTCTTTTTCACCTCCATAAACGAGAAACATATCCTTAGTCCTTTTCAGGTATTTCAGGATGTTCTTGACCGCTGTCCAGTGCTCCACTCTGGGATTACTTGGGTACCTTCCTGCTATGCTTATAGCAAGACATACATCAGGTCTGGTACACAGCATTGCATACATGATAGAACCTATGGCTCAAGCATAGGGAATGACTTTCATTTTCTCTCTATCTTCTACGGTGGTCGGGCTTTGAGTCTGACTCAACTTCACACCTTGTAACACAGGCAAGAACCCTTTCTTTGACTCATCCATTTTGAACTTCTTCAAAACTTTATCAAGGTATGTGCTTTGTGAAAGTCCAATTAAGCGTCTTGATCTATCTCTATAGATCTTGATGCCCAATATGTAAGCAGCTTCTCCAAGGTCTTTCATAGAAAAACTCTTATTCAGGTATCCCTTTATGCTATCCAGAAATTCTATATCATTTCCAATCAACAATATGTCATCTACATATAAGATCAGAAATGCTACAGAGCTCCCATTTACTTTCTTGTAAATATAGGCTTCTCCAAAAGTCTGTATAAAACCATATCCTTTGATCACACTATAAAAGCATTTATTCCAATTCCGAGAGGCTTGCACCAGTCCATAAATGGATTGCTGGAGCTTGCACACTTCGCTAGCACCCTTTGGATCGACAAAACCTTCCGGTTGCATCATACACAACTCTTCTTCCAGAAATCCATTCAGGAATCCAGTTTTGACATCCATTTGCCAAATTTCATAATCATAAAATGCAACAATTGCTAACATGATTCGGACAGACTTAAGCATCGCTACGGGTGAGAAAGTCTCATCGTAGTCAACTCCTTGAACTTGCCGAAAACCTTTCACAACAAGTCGAGCTTTGTAAACAGTAACATTACTGTCTGCGCCGGTCTTCTTCTTAAAGATCCATTTATTTTCTATGGCTTGCCGATCATCGGGCAAGTCCACCAAAGTCCACACTTTGTTATCATACATGGATCCCATCTCAGATTTCATGGCCTCAAGCCATTTCGCGGAATCTGGGCTCATCATCGCTTCCTCATAGCTCGTAGGTTCATCATGGTCTAGTGACATGACTTCCAGAACAGGATTACCGTACCACTCTGTTGCGGATCTTACTCTGGAAGACCTACGAGGTTCGGTAGTAACTTGACCTGAAGCTTCATGATCATCATCATTAGCTTCCTCACTAATTGGTGTAGGAATCACAGGAACTGATTTCTGTGATGAACTACTTTCCAATAAGGGAGCAGGTACAGTTACCTCATCAAGTTCTACTTTCCTCCCACTCACTTCTTTCGAGAGAAACTCCTTCTCTACAAAGGATTCATTTTTAGCAACAAAGATTTTGCCTTCGGATCTGTGATAGAAGGTGTACCCAACAGTTTCCTTTGGGTATCCTATGAAGACGCATTTCGCCGATTTGGGTTCGAGCTTATTAGGTTGAAGCCTTTTCACATAAGCATCGCAGCCCCAAACTTTAAGAAACGACAACTTTGGTTTCTTGCCAAACCACAGTTCATAAGGCATTGTCTCAACGGATTTTGATGGTGCCCTATTTAATGTGAATGTAGCCGTCTCTAAAGCATAACCCCAAAATGATAGCGGTAAATCAGTGAGACATCATAGATCGCACCATATCTAATAAAGTACGGTTACGATGTTTGGACACACCATTTCGCATTGGTTTTCTAGGTGGTCTTAATTGTGAAATTATCCCATGTTGCTTCAAATCAAGACCAAACTCATAACTCAAATATTCTCCTCCATGATCAGATCATAGAAACTTTATGTTCTTGTTACGATGATTTTCCACTTCACTCTGAAATTCTTTGAACTTTTCAAATGTTTTGGACTTATGCTTCATTAAGGAGATATAACCATATCTTCTTAAATCATCTGTGAAGGTAAGAAAATAACGATACCCACCACGAGCATCAATACTCATTGGACCGCATACATCAGTATGTATTATTTCCAATATGTCAGTAGCTTGTTCCATTGTTTCGGAGAACGGAGTTTTAGTCATCTTGCCCATAAGGCACGGTTCGCAAGCACCAAGTGATTCATAATCAAGTGATTCCAAAAGTCCATCAGTATGGAGTTTCTTCATGCGCTTTAGACCGATATGACTCAAACGGCAGTGCCACAAATAAGTTGCACTACCATTATTAAACTTCAATCTTTTGGCTTGAGCACTATGAATATGTGTATTACTACTATCGAGATTCAACAAAAATAGACCACTCATCAGGGGTGCATGACCATAAAAGATATTACTCATATAAATAGAACAACCATTATTCTCTGATTTAAATGAATAATCGTCTCGCAATAAACAAGATCCAGATATAATGTTCATGCTCAACACTGGCACCAACTAACAATTATTCAGGTCTAAAACTAATCCCAATGGTAGATGTAGAGGTAGCGTGCCGACCGTGATCACATCAACTTTGGAACCATTTCCCACGCGCATCGTCACCTCGTCCTTAGCCAATCTTTGCTTAATCCGTAGCCCCTGTCTTGAGTTGCAAATATGAGCAACAGAACCAGTATCAAATACCCAGGCTCTACTGCGAGCATTAGTTAAGTACACATCAATAACATGTATATCAAATATACCTTTCACTTTGCCATCCTTCTTATCCGCCAAATACTTGGGACAGTTCCGCTTCTAGTGACCAGTCCCTTTGCAGTAGAAGCACTCAGTTTCAGGCTTAGGTCCAGACTTAGGTTTCTTCTCTTGAGCACCAACCTTTTTGCCGTTCTTCTTGAAGTTCCCTTTCTTCCCTTTGCCCTTTTTCTTGAAACCAGTGGTCTTATGTATTGACCATCAACACTTGATGCTCCTTTTTGATTTCTACCTCCGCGGCCTTTAGCATCGCAAAGAGCTCGGGAATAGTCTTGTCCATCCCTTGCATATTATAGTTCATCATGAAGCCTTTATAGCTTGGTGGCAGTGATTGAAGAACTCTATCAATGAAACAATCAACTGGAAGATCAACTCCCAGCTGAGTTAAGTGATTATGATACCCAGACATTTTGAGTTTGTGCTCACTGACAGAACTATTCTCCTCCATTTTGCAGCTGTAGAACTTGTTGGAGACTTCATATCTCTCAACTCGGGCATTTTCTTGAAATATTAAATTCAACTCTTGGAACATCTCATATGCTCCATGATGTTCAAAACGTCTTTGAAGTCCCGATTCTAAGCCGTAAAGCATGGCACACTAAACTATCGACTAGTCATCAGCTTTGCTCTGCCAGACGTTCTTAACGTCATCAGTAGCATCTGCAGCAGGCCTGGCAACTAGCGGTGCTTCCAGGACGTAATTCTTTTGTGCAGCAATGAGGATAATCCTCAAGTTATGGACCCAGTCCGTGTAGTTGTTGCCATCATCTTTCAACTTAGCTTTCTCTAGGAATGCATTAAAATTCAAAGGAACGGTAGCACGGGCCATTGATCTACAACAACATAGACATGCAAAATACTATCAAGTACTAAGTTCATGATAAATTAAAGTTTAATTAATCATATTACTTAAGAACTCCCACTTAGATAGACATCCCTCTAATCATCTAAGTGATCACGTGATCCAAATCAACTAAACCATGTCCGATCATCACGTGAGATGGAGTAGTTTTCAATGGTGAACATCACTATGTTGACCATATCTACTATATGATTCACGCTCGACCTTTCGGTCTCAGTGTTCCTAGGCCATATCTGCATATGCTAGGCTCGTCAAGTTTAACCGAGTATTTTGCATGTGCAAAACTGGCTTGCACCCGTTGTATGTGAACGTAGAGCTTATCACACCCGATCATCACGTGGTGTCTCGGCACGATGAACTGTAGCAGCGGTGCATACTCAGGGAGAACACTTGTAGCTTGAAATTAGTAAGGGATCATCTTATAATGCTACCAACGTTCTAAGAAAAATAAGACACATAAAGGATAAACATCACATGCAATCAAAAAATGTGACATGATATGGCCATCATCATCTTGTGCTCATGATCTCCATCACCGAAGCATCGTCATGATCTCCAACATCACCGGCGCGACACCTTGATCTCCATCATAGCATCATTGTTGTCTCGCCACCTATTGTTACTACGACTATCGCTACCTCTTAGAGATAAACTAAAACAATTACATGGCGATTGCATTGCATACAATAAAGTGACAACCATATGGATCCTGCCAGTTGCCAATAACTTTGTTACAAAACATGATCATCTCATACAACAATTTATATCACATCATGCTTGACCATATCACATCACAGCAAGCCTTGCAAAAACAAGTTAGACTTCCTCTACTTTGTTGTTGCAAGTTTTACGTGGCTGCTACGGGCTTCTAGCAAGAACCGTTCTTACCTACGCATCAAAACCACAATGAATTTTCATCAAGTGTGATGTTTTAACCTTCAACAAGGACCGGGCATAGCCACAATCCATTCAACTAAAGTTGGAGAAACAGACACTCACCAGCCACCTACGTGCAAAGCACGTCAGTAGAACCAGTCTTGCGTAAGCATACGTGTAATGTCAGTCTGAGCCGCTTCATCCAACAATACCACTGAATCAAAGTATGACATGCTGGTAAGCAGTGTGACTATTATCACCCACAACTCTTTTTGTTCTACTCGTGCATATAACATCTACGCATAGACCTAGCTCGGATGCCACTGTTGGGGAACACGGTAATTTCAAAAAAATTCCTACGATCATGCAAAATCTATCTATGTGATGCATAGCAACGAGAGGGGAGAGTATGTCCATGTACCCTCGTAGACCGAAAGTGGAAGCGTTATGACAATGCGGTTGATGTAGTTGTACGTCTTCATGATCCAACCGATCTTAGCACACTACTAGAAAAACCCCTACTAATGGCGCACCTAATTTGGACATTAATGGCGCATCAGTGGTGCGCCATTACTAGCACGACATTAGTAATTTTTACTAATGGCGCACCACTGGTGCGCCATTAGTATCTGGTATACTAATGGCGCACCACTGGTGCGCCATTAGTATAGGCCAGGGTGCGCCATTAGTATGCCTCCCAGGGGCCATGTATACCCAGGTGCTTTGGCATACTAATGGCGCACCACAACGGGATGCGCCATTAGTAACTTCGGCATACTAATGGCGCACTATTTAGTGATGTGCCATTAGTGATGCGCCATTTTGAATCTAGATCTGGATCGTGATTTTTTGCCCATTTTTTGCTCGTTGTTTTTTGCTTGTTTTTTGGCACGACATTATTTCAAATTTTGTTCCTGTTTTTGGATCTTGTACGTTCTTTTGTCGTGGTCTTTTGTCGGAGAGGAGTTCGCCGGAGAGGAGGAGGAGGAGGTCACCGGAGAGGCGCTCGCCTACATCGCCGGAGAGGAGGAGGAGGAGGTCGCTGGAGAGGAGTTCACCGGAGCATCGGAGAGGAGTAAGGAGAAACCATGAGGGGATGGGAGGAGAGGAGGGAGGAGGAGCTCACCGGAGAGGAGGGAGGAGGGTCTCTCCGGAGAGAAGGGAGGAGGAGCTCACCGGAGAGGAGGGAGAAGAAACCGTGAGGGGAGGGGAGGGGAGGGGAGGGGAGGAGGGAGGAGGAGGTCGCCGGAGAGGAGGAGGAAGTTACCGGAGAGAAGTATCGTGGAGGAGAGAAGGGAAGATGGAGTGGAGGAGAGATGGAGATGGAGTGTAGGAGAGGTGGAATGAAGAGATAAGGAGGAGAGGACCACGACCAGCCATATATACGGCATACTAGTGCGCCATTAGTAAATTTTTTTATTTTTTTTATTTATTTTGAATTTTGAAGGCGGGAAGATACTAATGGCGCACCATGGGCAGGTGCGCCATTAGTAATTTTTTTTAATTTTTTTGACTTATTTTGAATTTTGAAGGAGGGAAGATACTAATGGCGCACCATGGGCAGGTGCGCCATTAGTAAGTTTGAATTTTTTTGAATTTTTTTGCCTCTCCAGATCTTAAAAGCCCCGTATCTTTTTTTCTGTTAGGTTTTTGAGGATTTTGAAAATGTTTAACGATGTTACCCCGTTAAATTTGGATGTAACTTTTCGAGTAGATGATTTTTCATATAAAAAACTTTTTCATCCGAGTTAGTATGCAAAAGTTATGCCCATTTTTACAAATTCTCGCGAGATTTTGCAAATGAAGTCAAAATTCATATTTGCAAATTTTCCCAATAACTAGGCCACATATCACATGGGAAACTTAGTTTCTTTTATTTTTTTGACATTTTCATCATTTTCTTTTATTTTTTTAAAACTGAAAAGGCGATCCACAGGGGGGGTGCATTCGGTGGAAGTGGTGGCCAAGTTACTAATGGCGCACCGTGGGAGTGGTGCGCCATTACTAGTTCAACTAGTAATGGCGCACCACTCCCACGGTGCGCCATTAGTAAAAAAAATTAAAACTTTTTTTTGATTTTTTTCCAAAAGTACTAATGGCGCACCGTGGGAGTGGTGCACCATTACTAGTTGAACTAGTAATGGCGCACCATGCCACGGTGCGCCATTAGTAGTTTTGAACAAAATTTAAAAAAAATATTTTTACTAATGGCGCACCGTGGATGTGGTGCGCCATTAGTAATTGGACACTAATGGCGTACCAACACATGGTGCGCCATTAGTATATAGTAATGGCGCACCACATGTCTGGTGCGCCATTAGTGTCAATTCCATCTATAGCCCTTTTCCTAGTAGTGGCACCGAAAGTACGGCACCTCCGCTATCAGCACACGTTCAGCTCGGAGACATCCCTCATACTCTTGATCCAGTTGAGGACGAGGGAGAGCTTCGTCAGCACGATGGCGTGGTGACGGTGATGATGAAGTTACCGGCGCAGGGCTTCGCCTAAGCACTACAACGATATGACCGAGGTGTGTAACTGTGGAGGGGGGCACCGCACATGGCTAAACAATGTCAACTTGTGTGTCTGAGATGCCCCCTCCCCCGTATATAAAGGAGTGCAGGAGGGGGAGGGCCGGCCCTCTATGGCGCGCCCTGGAGGAGTCCTACTCCCATCGGGAATAGGATTCCCCCCTTCCCTAGTTGGACTATGAGAGAAGGAAGGGGGGAGAGGGAGGAAGGAATGGGGGGACGGCCCCCCACCCAATTCGGATTGGGCTTGGGGGGCGCGCCCCCCACCTGCCCTCCTCCTCCTCTCTCCCACTATGGCCCAATAAGGCCCATATACTTCCCGGGGGGTTCCGGTAACCTCCCACTACTCCGGTATATGCCCGAACTCACTCGGAACCATTCCGATGTCCAGACATAGGATTCCAATATATCAATCTTCATGTCTCGACCATTTGGAGACTCCTCGTCATGTCCATGGTCACATCCGGGACTCCGAACTACCTTCAGTACATCAAAACACATAAACTCATAATACCAATCGTCATCGAATGTTAAGTGTGCGGACCCTACGGGTTTGAGAACTATGTAGACATGACTAAGACACGTCTCTGGTCAATAAACAATAGCGGAACCTGGATGCTCATATTTGTTCCTACATACTCTACGAAGATCTTTATCGGTCAAACCACATAACAACATATGTTGTTCCCTTTGTCATCGGTATGTTACTTGCCCGAGATTCGATCGTCGGTATCTCAATACCTAGTTCAATCTTACCGGCAAGTCTCTTTACTCGCTCCGTAATACTTCATCCCGCAACTAACTCATTCATCACAATACTTGCAAGGCTTATAGTGATGAGTATTACTGAGAGGGCCCAGAGATACCTCTTCGAAACACGGAGTGACGAATCCTAATCTTGATCTATGCCAACCCAACAAACACCTTCGGAGACACCTGTAGAGCACCTTTATAATCACTCTTTTACGTTGTGACGTTTGGTTGCACATAAAGTGTTCCTCTGGTATTCGGGAGTTGCATAATCTCATAGTCTGAGGAACTTGTATAAGTCATGAAGAAAGCAGTAGCAATGAAACTAACACGATCATAATGTTAAGCTAACGGATGGGTCATGTCCATCACATCATTCTCCTAATGATGTGATCCCGTTCATCAAATGACAACACATGTCTATGGTTAGGACACTTAACCAGCTTTGATTAACGAGCTAGTTAAGTAGAGGCATAGTAGGGACTATATGTTTTGTCTATGTATTCACACATGTACTAAGTTTCCGGTTAATACAATTCTAGCATGAATAATAAACATTTTTCATGAATTAAGGAAATAAATAATAACTTTATTATTGCCTCAAGGGCATATTTCCTTCAAGTTTTCTCTAGGAACATATCAAAAATAGGGGAGCTACAACGTGAGCTATTGATCTACAACATAATTTGCAAATACTATCTGGACTACGTTCATGATAAATTAAGTTCAATTAATCAAATTACTTATTAACTCCAGCTTAGATAGACATCCCTCAAGTCATCTAAATGATACGTGATCCAAATCAACTAAACCATGTCCGATCATCACGTGAGATGGAGTAGTCATCAATGGTGAACATCTCTATGTTGATCATATCTACTATATGATTCACGTTCGACCTTTCGGTCTCAAGTGTTCCGAGGCCATGTTTGTACATGCTAGATCGTCAAGTTTAACCCTGACTATTCCGCATGTGCAAAACGGTCTTGCACTAGTTGTATGTGAACGTAGAACCTATCACACCCGATCATCATGTGGTGTCTCAGCACGAAGAACTTTTGCAGTGGTGCATACTCGGGGAGAACACTTATACCTTGAAATTTAGTTAAGGGATCATCTTATAATGCTACCGCCGTACTAAGCAAAATAAGATGCATAAAGATAAACATCACATGCAATCAAAATACGTGACATGATATGGCCATCATCATCTTGTGCTTTTGATCTCCATCTCCAAAGCAACGTCATGATCTCTATCATCACCGTCTCGACACCTTGATCTCCATCATTGCGTCGTGGTCGTCTCTCAAACTATTGCTTCTACAACTATCGCTACCTCTTAGTGATAAAGTAAAGCAACTACATGGCGTTTGCATTTCATACAATAAAGCGACAACCATAAGGCTCCTGCCAGTTGCCAATAACTTTTACAAAACATGATCATCTCATACAACAACGTATACTCACATCATTTCTTGACCATATCACATCACAACATGCCCTGCAAAAACAAGTTAGACGTCCTCTACTTTGTTGTTGCAAGTTTTTTGTGGCTGCTACGGGCTCCTAGTAAGAACCGTTCTTACCTACGGCACAAAACCACAACGGTGATTTATCAAGTTTGTTGTTTTAACCTTCAACAAGGACCGGCCATAGTCAAATTCGATTCAACTAAAGTAGGAGAAAATAGCAGACACCCGCCAGCCACCTTTATGCAAAACTAGTTGCATGTCTGTCGGTGGAACTGATCTCATGAACATGGTCATGTAAGGTTGGTCCGGCCCGCTTCATCCAACAATACCGCCGAATCAAAATAATACATTGGTGGTAAGCAGTATGACGATCACCGCCCACAACTCTTTGTGTTCTACTCGTGCATATCATCGATGCATAGACCTGGCTCGGATGCCACTGTTGGGGAACGTAGCATGCAACTTCAAAAAAAATCCTACGCTCATGCAAAATCTATCTAGGAGATGCATAGCAACAAGAGGGGGAGAGTGTGTCCATGTACCCTTTTAGACCGAAAGCAGAAGTGTTTGTTAAGGCAGTTGATGTAGTCGAACTTCTTCTCGTTCCAACCGATCAAGCACCAAACATACGACAACTCCGAGTTCTACACACGTTCAGCTCGATGACATCCCTCGAACTCTTGATCCAGAAAAGTGTCGAGGGAGAGTTGCATCAGCACGACGGCGTGGTGACGGTGATGGTGAAGTGATCCACGTAGGGCTTCGCCTAAGCACTACGTGAATATGACCGGAGGCGTAAACTGTGATGGGGAGCACCGCACACGGCTAGCAATCAATGATGTGTGTTCTAGCAGTGCCCCCACCCCCCACATATATTTAGGTGGGAGAGGGAGAGGGGCATCAAGGGGCGCCCCAAGTAGGAGTAATCCTACTTGAGTGCCTCCCACAAGTCAGCCTCCCCCCTTCCATAAGTGTCGGAGGGGGAAGGAAGGAGGAGGGGAGGGAAGGAAGGGGAGGCCGAATCCCTCCCCTTCCTTCTCTCTTCCCCCCTTTCCTTCCCCCCCCCCCAATTCGGCCTACATGGGGCGCACCAGACCCTTAGGAGCTGGTCTATCCCCCTCTTGGCCCATTAGGCCCATGTAGTTTGTCGGGGGTTGCCCGGAACCCGTTCTGGTTACCCGATACATAGCCAGTACCCCCGGAACACTTCCGGTGTCCGAATACTATCGTCCTATATATGAATCTTTACCTCTCGACCATTTTGAGACTCCTCGTCATGTCTGTGATCTCATCCGGGGCTCCGAACAACATTCGGTCACCAAATCACATAACTCATATAATACAAATCGTCATCTAACGTTAAGCGTGTGGACCCTACGGGTTCGAGAACTATGTAGACATGACCGAGATAGCTCTCCGGTCATAACCAATAGCGGAACCTGGATGCTCATATTGGCTCCCACATATTCTACGAAGATCTTTATCGGTCGAACCGTTATGACCACATACATTATTCCCTTTGTCATCGGTATGTTACATGCCCGAGATTCGATCGTCAGTATCTTCATACCTAGTTCAATCTCGTTACTGGCAAGTCTATTTACTCATTCCATAATGCATCATCCTGCAACAAACTCATTAGTCACATTGCTTGCCAGGCTTCTTATGATGTGCATTACCGAGAGGGCCCAGAGATACCTCTCCGATACTCGGAGTGACAAATGCTAATCTCGATCTATGCCAACCCAACAAACACCTTCGGAGATACTTGTAGAGCATCTTTATAATCACCCGGTTATGTTGTGACGTTTGATTGCACATAAGGCATTCCTCCGGTATCCGGGAGTTGCATAATCTCATAGTCGGAGGAATATGTATTTGACATGAAGAAAGAAGTAGCAATAAAACTGAATGCTCATTATGCTAAGCTAACGAATGGGTCTTGTCCATCACATCATTCTCCTAATGATGTGATCTTGTTTATCAAATGACAACACATGTCTATGGTTAGGAAACTTAACCATCTTTGATTAACGAGCTAGTCTAGTAGAGGCTTACTAGGGACACGGTATTTTGTCTATATATCCACACATGTATCAAGTTTTCGATTAATACAATTCTAGCATGAGTAATAAACATTTATCATGAAATAAGGAAATATAAAATAACAACTTTATTATTGCCTCTAGGGCATATTTCCTTCACATACACTCGATCAGTAATAGACTAATACAACAAGTACCTAAGAGTCTTCGAATTCGTACCGTCCGCGAAGGGGGCTTGGCCCTAGGGTTCCTCTTCGGAACCTCTTCAGATGCAATAGATTCCTCTTCGGAATCTGAGTTGTCTTCAGGCAGGACCAACTTGGACCTGCACTGCTTTTTCGGGGCATGGGGAGGCTGCTCCTCCTCGGCATTTTCCGATGCCACCCTCTTCCTCGTGCGGGAGGAATTACTCTCCTCCTTGTCCTCTTCCTGCTCCCACTCATGGGAGGAGGGGGCTTGGGTGTCTCTGGACTTGGTGTCCGAATGTACTCTCGGTCGGAGGCCTTCCCTGGCCTTCCTTGCCTCCTGCTTCTTACTCATCTCTTTCCTTCCTGGCACCTTGTATGGTGCCACAGTCAGCATCTCCTCTAGTAGGGCCGACCTGGGGTCTTCAGGTAGCGGGGTCGGACCATCAATCCGCGTGGCCTTTTTGAGCCAGCCCTGTGAATATAGGG
This sequence comes from Triticum aestivum, assembly GCF_018294505.1. Classification (NCBI taxonomy): domain Eukaryota; kingdom Viridiplantae; phylum Streptophyta; class Magnoliopsida; order Poales; family Poaceae; genus Triticum; species Triticum aestivum. The sequence goes on along the minus strand of NC_057795.1, from coordinate 616,129,314 downwards.
AAGTAAGAGTCAGATCCCTTGCTAAAAGGTAAATATCCAAACATAAAAGGATGAAACTTCATTACCTCTTTAGGAGGATGTGCGGCATCAAGGCCGATGTCCTCCTCCTTGGCCAGCCACTCCTTCTGAAGCTTGAACAGCACCTTCCACAGCTTGTCGTGGGTGGTGTCGTAGAAGCGGTGCACGGTGACGGGGTTTCCGGCTTGTAAGCACATATTGGGGTGTCTCGTTGCTGGCACGGGAGGAGGCGGCGATAGAGCATCACTTGGACCACATTGGTCAGCTTGGCACCCGCCCTTTCCATGATGACAATGCACTTCTGCAACAACTCCACCTTCATGAGTGACCCCCAGTCAAGACCCTTCTTGGTCCACGAGGTTAGCCTCGCCGAGGGCCCGGATCTGAATTCGGGAGCCGCCACCCAAGCCGCATCACGTGGCTCGGTGATGTAGAACCACTCCTTCTGCCAGACTTTGACGGTGTCTATGAATGTGCCCTCCGGCCACTCGACCCGGGCGAGCTTGCTGACCATCACTCCCGCGCAGTCCGCCTACTGGACGTCGACGATCTTCGGCTTGACATTGAAGACTTTCAGCCATAAGCCAAAGTGTGGCTGGATCAAAAGAAAGGCCTCGTAAATGACGATGAAGGTCGAGATGTGAAGAAAGAAATTCAGGGCTAGATCATGAAAGTCTAGCGCGTAGAAAAACATCAATCCCCTCACGAAAGGATGGAGCGGGAAGCCCAATCCCCAGACAAAGTGGGGGACGAACACCACACGATCGCCTGGCCGGGGCATATGGATGGCTTGGCTCTCCTCTAGAGCCTGTTGTGCGTCATCGGCCAGGAGGTAACCGGCGCCCTTCGGGTCATTGGTGTCGTCGTTGGTGATGATGGAGGCCTCCCACTTGCCCTTAGCACCAGATCCGGCCATGACCAGATTAGGGGAAGTGGCTGGGAAGAAGTGCTTGAGGAGAGGTGGTTTGTGGCGATGGAGCTCTGAAGATTAGGAAAGTGATGGCGAGAGGAAGAAGCCATACACTAATAGCGGTGGTCATTCCCCTTTTATAAGCTATTGTGATACCAAATGTCCTTTTACTGCGCCACAAGCCTCGCCACTTCCCAATATACTCGTGACATTATGCGCAAGTGGGAAAATCAAAATCATTGATCATATCCCTTAAACAGCAGGGCACGATCCCCACCTTGATAAGATGTGCCAATGGAGGGACTGCCTCAAAACACGCATCAAGTACTCACAACGGTTTGGCGTTTGACACCGGTCATGACATTTCACCGAAAGTTGTCAGGCGAAGGTACTATTCACACTTGAGCGGTTGTCCTTCAAGGCTAAGTAAAATCGATAATTTGGATTCTAGATACAACTTAATGGGGCACATTGTCGAGCTTGGTCGAATGGCTTTTAAAGGCTCGGCCAAGGGAGAGCATTCCGAACACACAGGGGGATAAGAACTCGCCCGCAAGCTGGAGACTACAGTTGTGAAAGCTAGAAGGAACCGGCGTTGGAGGCTAGTTCAAGGGCTACTGAGGGAGTCCTGGACTAGGGGGTCCTCGGGCTGCCGGCCTATCTCTCATGGGTCAGACAGTTGGGCCGCACTACAGCTGCTGGAAGGCCGGATTATTGGGTGGCGTCGTATTCGGACAGGAGATCTTTGGTGCATTGGTGTGTACTCCAAGCAAGATAGAAGATTCGGCGTGCTTATTCCCTTGTTGTAACCGACTATATGTAACCCTAGTACCCCTAGTGTGAATATAAACTAGAGGGTTTAGTCCATAGAGGCCAGAACAATAACCATCATCCTACTCGCCTAGGTTTAGTTCATCTGGTCTCATGATAGATCGACTCTGTAATCATCCTATACACTTCTATCAAGTGGGGCGTAGGGTTTTACCTCTTAGAGAGGGCCCGAACCTGTCTAAACACCATGTTCTTTGTCCCTTGTTTCCCATTGATCCAAGATCCACAGCTCGGGACCCCCTACCCGAGATCTGCCGGTTTTGACACTAACGCCACCCTCTAGACATATTTTGATCCTACAATAATCATTGTAGTGAAAATCATCTACTACTACTACTACTTCTGCTGTTGCTGCTGCTACTGCTCCTGATGTTGGTCCTCCTCCTACCGTTGTTGCTGCTACTATTGCTGTTGCGACTGCGACTGCTCGACCTTGCTGCCGACATTGGTTCCTGTGCGATGGCCGAAGCAAGTTTTTGTGCCCAACCTCTTGGTGGCCACAAACCTTGGTGACACCAGCGGCGGTTGGATGCACCGATCAAACGTGCGTAGGGGTGGCTAGAGACGGGGTACGAGGCGCCGAAGTCGCATCCTCACAAGCGTCGTTGCGGTCGCCGTCAACTTCCTCGCCCGCTTGTCAACGGCTGGAGCTGCGAGAGGGCCACCTGCCGGAGCCGGAGTCGCTGTGGTCTTGCCACCGACCTTGCTGGCAGCCTTGGTTGCCGGTGTGGTAGTCCAAAGAAAGTTTTGGTGCCCAACCTCTTCCTTTGCGGACGGCGGCGCATGGATCGTCTCCGGTGGCGATGGCGGAAGAATCTTGCAGCTCCATTTTGGCCAGAATCGATGGCATTGTTACTGGTGGCGACGAGAATGGGCGGCGGCGTAGGGAAGTGGTGTGCGGGGGGGGGGGGGGGCTGCAAGTTTTACTCTAGGAGGCGTTAATCAATTATATTCGAGAGAGTGGGGTCGCTTTTGCGGCCGACTCTTAAATTGTTTTTCTTAACGGTTTGATTGCTTAGGTGCCGTTAGAGGAGTAAAATGGCCAGTTATAGGTTTTTAAGGGGTTTGTTAGAGATGCTCTTACGTTGTTGGGACTTAGGGGAGCTCATGCAACGTGCAGTGCTACAGTACATTTTTAGCAATCCCTTGCCGTCGTATGGAGTGAATTGTAGAAAACCACCACATTGAAGCATAGGTTTGCAGAAAACACTCATCTACGAATTTCTGCCAGAAAACACTGATTTCAAGTTTAATCTTTTGCAGAAAACACTGATCAACAGCTTAGGCTGTTTTAAGCACAATTATGACAGGTGGGTCCCATATTTGCTGACGTGGTGTAACGGTTCATCTCAAATGGCGTTAGACAGTGGTTAGTGTCGAATTTACAAAATAGTCCCTGATGTTTTGCATAGACACCCTTCATTCATAATAGCAAAAAGCAATCAGCCCCCGATCTCGCCCATCTCGCTCATCCCCACAGGCGCTCCCCGCGGGGCAGTGCATGCGCTGCACTGCTGCTGCTCACCTCGACGGCCACGCCTACACCGCTCCTCACCGGCCTCGCCCGCGCCCTCCACCTCCTTGCGGGTCGTGCCTGGCCAGCGCCTGCCACACGCTGGAGTCCGTGGCGGCGCCCTCTGCAAGGCCGGCCCGCACGTCGAAGCAGCACTGCAGGTCACCATGGCGTCCCTCGAGGAGGAGTTCCACCAGCGCCTGACCAGCGGTGAGGAGGAAAAGGCCAGCGGCAACTCTGGCTTCGCGCCCGCCACGGCCACGGGCTAGTCCAGGTCGAAGTCGGCGGCCACGGTCGAGGCGCGCGGGTCGACCGGAGAGACGACGGCCACTCGGATCTAGCGAAGGAGACGACGGGAGTGCTGGCCGACGAAGGCCGTGTGCTCCTGCTGCCTGCATGGGACGGCCATGTTCCTCCTGGCCGCTGAAGACTGGCGAGGCAGCGAGGATTTGGGGGGCAGCTCGTGCTGCCTGCTCCGGCGGCACAACTTGTAGCAGAGAGAGAGAGAGAGAGAGAGAGAGAGAGAGAAAGAGAGAGAAGCCAGGGGAGGAGAGGAGGGGCGGTGTCGTGAGCAGGTCTGCCGGCGGCGGGGCCAGTGGCTGCTGGCGGCTGGGCGCGTGAGCACGCACGGGGGAGAAGGGTGTGTTGGCTTTTTTGTTTGTTCAAGGAGGTGTTTTTGGCAAAACAAAACATCTAACAACATCTAGCCCGAACCGTTACGCCACGTCATAAAAAAGGGCCCCACATGTCATAATCGAGGTTAAAATGCCCAAAACAACGAATCAGTGCTTTCTGCAAAAGATTAAGCCCAGAATTAGTGTTTTCTAGTAGAAATTCGTAAAAGAGTGTTTTCTGCAAATCTATGCTTCAATGTGATGGTTTTCTGTAATTCACTCCCGTCGTATGATAGACCTCGTGCAAACTTCCTTCGAAGTATATCATCTCACAGCGAAGCCGGGAGCTTGAATACACTCATGACGCGAGCACGGCGTGGCAGGTTACTCAGTTCGTTGGGCTTCAACTCCGATGAAATTTGAACGGAGGAAGAGTAACTAACTCTTAATCATTTTTTTTAGAAAAGGGGTATTACCCCGGCCTCTGCATCCGAAAGATGCATACGGCCTATAATAAAAACCAAAGTAGCCACAATATCTGAAGGTACAAAAAAAGAACAAGCTGCTCCAGCGAGCCAAATCAAAAAAAGCCACAACCGGCTGGCAAATAAAATAGGAGCACTATATGCCTATCCTATTACATGACCGCCATCCAAACCGGTTGAAAATACCCCGAGCTACCATCTCCCATCGGGTAGACGCAGTAGCCAAACGCCCCCTGGCCTCCGTCGGAGTGAGTAACGACCACATACGGATCAATGCTGTGGCCCTGAAGATAACCTGCAAAAAGTGAAAGTTTGTTTTTCTGTTAAAAACCAAATCATTTCTGCAGTTCCATACCGCCCATAACAAGGCACACGCTCCCACACGAATGTGTCTTGCTACATCCAAGTTAACCCCATCAAGCCAAGTTCCAAATAACATATTGATAGAGGTAGGTGGAGTAATATTAAAAGCAATATGAATCGAACGCCAAAGAATCTTAGCCAGTGGACAATCTAAAAAGAGGTGCCTTATAGTTTCGTTACAATCACAAAAGCTACACCTAGCAGAACCCACCCAATTGCGTTTTGCCAGGTTATCTTTTGTCAAAATCACTTGTTTATGCACAAACCACATAAACACTTTGATACGCAAAGGTACCTTAACTTTCCAGACGTGCTTCGAGCAAGGAATGACACTAGTGTTTATGACATCCAGATACATGGATTTCACCGAGAACCTGCCGTCCTTAGTCAATTTCCAAAACAATCTATCTGGCTGTTGGGACAGCTGGACATCCATCAACCTTCTTACAAGATGAAGCCATGCCTCCCACCGATGGCCTACTAGCGTCCTCCGGAAGCTAATATTGAGAGGCGTGGACTGTAAGACATTTGCAACATAGGCTTCTCTACGTTGAACAATGTTATACAGAGTAGGATATTGAAGTGCCAGAGGCGTCTCCCCAAGCCACGTATCCTCCCAGAACCTCGTATTAGCCCCATCACCGACTAAGATTTTCGTCCTGTTAAAGAAAAGGGGCTTGACTCTCATCAACCCTTTCCAAAACGGGGAATCATTCGGGCGCACTGTCACCTGAGCCAAAGTTTTAGCCTGAAGATACTTATTCCGTAGAATCTGAGCCCATGTAGCCTCTGTCTCAGACGAGAGTTTAAATAGCCACTTGCTAAGGAGACATCTATTCTTGATCTCTAGATTTTCAATGCCTAGACCGCCTTGGTCCTTCGGCCTACAGATGATATCCCATTTTGCAAGCCTATACTTTCGTTTCAACTCATCATTCTGCCAAAAGAAACGAGATCGATAAAAGTCTAACCTCTTCCTGACCCCCACCGGAACCTCAAAAAAGGATAAAAGAAACATGGGCATACTGGTTAAGACCGAATTAATCAGAATTAATCGTCCTCCATAAGACATGAGCTTCCCTTTCCAGCAGCTCAGTTTCTTTTCGAAACGATCCTCGATGCATTTCCACTCCTTGTTTGTCAGCTTACGATGGTGAATGGGTATACCTAGGTAAGTAAACGGTAGCGAACCCAACTCACATCCGAACAATTGCTTATAAGCCTCCTGGTCCTCATTAGCTCTCCCAAAGCAAAACAGTTTGCTCTTATGGAAGTTAATCTTGAGTCCAGACAATTGTTCAAATAAGCACAACACAAGCTTCATGTTCCTTGCTTTCACCAAGTCATGCTCCATAAAGATGATAGTATCATTGGCATACTGCAGAATGGAAATACCACCATCAACTAGGTGCGGAACCAAGCCCGAAACATGCTCCGCATCCTTAGCCCGACCTATTAAAATGGATAACATATCAACCACTATGTTAAATAGAATCGGTGACATGGGATCTCCTTGCCTTAGGCCTTTATGTGTCTAGAAATAGTGACCTATATCATCATTCACTTTAATCCCTACACTCCCTTTTTGCGTAAAGGACTCAATCTGGTCTCGCCAAGCCTTGTCAAATCCTTTCATACGCAACGCCTGTTGAAGAAACGGCCATTTAACTTTATCGTATGCTTTTTCAAAATCCACTTTAAAAACCACACCATCTAGTTTTTTGGAGTGAATCTCATGGAGCGTTTCATGCAAGACGACCACTCCTTCAAGGATATTTCTGTCTGGCATGAAAGCGGTCTGGGACGGTTGCACAACAGAATGCGCAATCTGCGTGAGTCTATTCGTCCCAACCTTGGTGAAAATTTTGAAACTGACATTAAGCAAACAGATAGGTCTGAACTGCTCAATGCGAATAGCCTCCGTCTTCTTAGGAAGAAGGGTTATTGTTCCAAAATTGAGCATGAACAAATGAAGTTGACCATTGAACAAATCATGAAACATCGGCAACAGGTCACCTTTAATAAAATGCCAGCACTTTTTATAGAACTCTGCCGGAAACCCATCTCGTCCTGGCGCTTTATTGTTCTTCATTTGTGAAATAGCCTCAAACACCTCTTTCTCCGTGAAAGGAGCAGTCAAAATCTCATTCTCTTCCGTCTCGAGTTGGGAAACATCCTCAACTCTTGACTCATCCAGGGACACGAAACTCTCTACCGGAGAGCCAAACAACTGCTTATAATAGTCGGTAATGTAAAGTTTCAGGTTTTCCTGACCAACTATCGTCCCTTCATCTTGTTCTAATTGAAAAATTCTCTTCTTACGATGCTTTCCATTAGCAATCATATGAAAGAATTGAGTGTTGTCCTCTCCTTGGACAACCTTACGAACCTTAGGTCGCAAAGCCCATTTCAATTCCTCCTCGCGGAGAAGTGCTTTCAACCTCAACTCGGCCTCCACTTTAGCCTCCAGCTCGAAAGTATCTAAAATAGAGGTTTCAGCTTTTAACTCAAGGGAGTGAATGAGCATAAGGAGTCTTTCCTTCTCAGCCTTATATATCCCATTCATGTGCTTAGCCCATCCACGAAGGAACCTTCGAAGATGACGAATCTTGCACTGCCACCGCTCAATGGGTGACCTTCCCCCCGAGTCTTTAGCCCACTCTCTAGCTAACAACTCGATAAACCCTTCTCTTTCAAACCAGGCAAGTTCGAAGGAAAAGATATTCTTATTACCCATATGAGTTTGAGCTCCAGAGTCGACTAGTAACGGAGTGTGATCCGAGATACCTCGTGTCAATGCCTGCACCGTTACCAGAGGAAACTTCTGTTCCCAATCGACGCTCGCCAAAACACGATCGAGCTTCTCAAAAGTCGGAACCGGTAGCGAGTTTGCCCAAGTGAACTTCCTACCCGAAAGCTCTATCTCTCTGAGATCCAAGCTTTCTATGATAGTATTGAACATAAATGACCATCTGCCGTCAAAATTGTCATTATTCTTTTCCTCCTTTCTTTGAATGATGTTAAAATCTCCACCCACTAGGACAGGTAGTTGCTCGTTACCGCAAACACGGACTAAATCAGCCAAAAAATCTGGTTTGAGGTCTGGTTGCGCAGCCCCATAGACTGCCACCAAAACCCAATCAAACCCATCCGCTTTAGTTCTGACCCGAAACTTTACCGCAAACTCACCCAGCACTACACTCCGAACCTCCAACGTCTCGCACTTAACCCCAAGTAAAACCCCACCGGATCTTCCTCGAGGTGGGAGACAGTGCCAGTCAAAATCAACCCCCCCAGATAAGGTACTAAGAAATTGTGGAGAAAAATTACCTCGTCCAGTCTCGGACAAAGCAATAAAGTCTAAATGATGTTCAAGAGAAGCCTCTGCTAGAAACCGTCTTTTAGCCAAGTCCTTAAGACCTCTACTGTTCCAAAAGATGCCTCTCATAGTTCATCAAAAAAAATTTAGAGGTACGGATCCTAGCACTTCTACGCGCAACCGACACCGGATAAACCTTCCGTTTCCAGGTCCGTTTAGGCTGAACGCGAACATCAGAGGGTTCGGCACGTTCGGAATGATCGTCAATCCCCAAGGACTCATCCTCAAGGTTAGAAGTTTCAGGGAGGCCATACTCATCCTCCTCCTCCGCCTCCTGAACCGCAGGATCGAGATCAGCACACAAGCCATCTAGAACTCTAACCCCAAGCGCATCAATCTCCGATTCATTCATCGGCCTAACCGCCGCCAAGTTACGAATCAAATCTAACGCTCGTTCAGCTTCCAGATCTAGCATATCATTAACAGATTTAGAAATCTCTAGATCATTATTACCCAGAGATACTCCTAATTGGTTCGGATTTTGCACAATCTCATCACTGGTAAAATGCAAAATAGAATTAAATTTGTTAACAGACATACCAGTAGAAAGCTCGACGTCACGCAGCTTGGCCGCCCTCAGCGCGCACCTGAGCTGCATGTCATCAACATCCGGCTGCTCCTGCAGTCTCCCGCTGACCCGTCTCCCTGCAGAGACAGGATCCGGGATCCCACCGAAAGTGATGACCTCCTCGCGAGAAGCTGCGCTAGGGGAAGAGCCTCCTGCCCGTCCCCCAATAGCGGTGACCAGCGCCGGGTCCACCGGAGCCTCGTCCAACGGCGATGAGAGCTCGCAGGGCCTATGGGCTGCCACCCCGCCGACGCCCGCGACCGGTAAACTCAGCCTAGCGCGGTCCAGGGAGTCCGGTGACGCAGCAACCGAACCATCCAGCCCGCCCTCCAGAGCAACCGAAGTGGAAACGACGGCCTCCTGCGCGCCCGCTCCCCCTCGAACCGGCGACCTCACCAAGGGGGGCTCGCCGACCCTTGGGGCCGCCAGCATCAAGGTCTCAGAGGGCCGAACCTCCTGCTGGCCCTCTCCTCCCAAAACCACCGGCTTGGCCGCCTCAGCCTGTGTCGAAGGAGAGGACACAACCGATAGCGGGCCATCCTGCCCTGAAGCACCTCCGCCATCAGCAGATCTCGACACCCGCATACTGGGCGCCATGGACGCAGAACGGACCCTGTCACACAACACCCTCGGCGGAGCCGAGAATGCTCCAAAAGAGCCAAACTGAAGAGCGGTAGTCGGAACTGTCCTGGAAGTCCCAACAGGGGCGGAGTCACCATTATCCGACTGCCCCGAAGGCCCCTTAACCTTATCATCATCACTCTTAGCTGTATCATCCTGGTTCCCCGAACCCCCTCCGCCCTCAGAAGTGATCATATTATCGTATATAAGAGATTTAACCACCTTCCATAATCTGTTTGGATTTCTTCCGGTACGACAATTCCAGATGAACTTGGACCGTAGGGAATATCTAACTCCTAACCATATCAGAGTTTACCTCCATTCGTCAAAAAAAAAATCGTGGTTTACCTCCACGTCAGGAAAGCCATATCCGATAGCAACTCCTTACTTGGGGAGGACGAACCCGCCCCCCACGACTATATAAGCTCTGCCCGGCCTCCCTGTTTCGATCACCCCGAACCCCATTCCCCATTCCCCAAGTCGTTTCCTCTAGTCGAGCTGTGTTCCCGGCGATCAAGATAGCAAGATGGTTTCCACCGACGCCGCCCGCAACATCGTCGGCATCGTCGGCAATGTCATCTCCTTCGGGCTCTTCCTCTCCCCTGTGTAAGCCTCCACCCTCTTCCTCTCATCCCGTCGCCGCCGCCCTCCGCTGGTCTAATCTAATCTGATGCTTGTCTGTGCAGGCCGACGTTCTGGCGGATCATCAAGGCCAAGGACGTGGAGGAGTTCAAGCCGGACCCCTACCTGGCGACGCTGCTCAACTGCATGCTCTGGGTCTTCTACGGCCTCCCCATCGTCCACCCCAACAGCATCCTCGTCGTCACCATCAACGGGATCGGGCTCGTCATCGAGAGCGCCTACCTCATCATCTTCTTCATCTACGCCACCAGGAACACACGGGTACGTAGTAGTACTGTCTCTTTTCGGCGTTCATTTCTGTATGTATACAAGATCTGCCCCTAGCTAACCCATGCATGCCCGTGCGTGCGCAAGTGCAGCTGAAGATGCTCGGCGTGCTCACCGCCGAGGCCTTGTTCATGGTGGCCGTGGTGGCCGGCGTGCTCCTTGGCGCCCACACCCACGAGAAGCGCTCCATGATCGTCGGCATCCTCTGCGTCATATTCGGCTCGGTCATGTACGCCTCCCCGCTCACCATCATGGTACGTGGTCGATCCATCGCTTGATCCACTCATCAATCCTCGATCCGTTTGTTTCTATTTCTATATACGGCGGCGTTGTTTACTTTGGAATACAATTAATGGAAAAGGATAAGGTACACGCACCTTCCTATTTTAAGCATCCTATCAAACCTGTCTAAACAAACTTGCTGCCTTTCTGGCCAAATCGTCATGATCTTCGCACACCCAAGTTCTTTTACATGATGTTGCCTTGCATGCATATATGTTAGGTCAAAAAGCATACAGTTTATTCACCACAATAGGCAACACACAGCCCATACGTGTCCTCTGCTTATATATCTGTACTTGCATCCCGTGTAGCCAGCCAACCATGCATGCTTTCTGTTGCTCTCGCCAAACTCTCGTGTTGGCTGTTGAGTGACGGGAAGGATCGGAAAGAACGGTTCACGATCTAACTAAAAACTTTCATCTAGCACTTCATCAGATATGTGTGATGCCTAGGGATGCATGCATATAGTGTTGTAATCTTTGCATCTTGTGGTCCTTCCCTTTTGCCAACTCTATGAGGTGATGATGTTGTAATTAATGGAAAAGGATACGGTACCAGCCAGAACATTGGCTCCATCCCGTGGGTCATGGGTCCAGGTGGTAGAGTTCAACAATACTCCAGTTAATTAGCCAGTGAATAAGTTTCTCATTAATCTATACCATATACACTTTATGAGACGTGTGCTTTTACTAATTAACTGGTGAACGTTATATTGTGCTGCTTGCAGGGTAAAGTGATCAAGACCAGGAGCGTGGAGTACATGCCATTCGTCCTCTCCCTGGTGAACTTCCTCAACGGCTGCTGCTGGACGGGCTATGCCCTCATCAAGTTCGACCTCTACATCACGGTCAGTACTACAATCGCATCTTCGAAGCGCCAGAGAAACGATAACTCCCTGCATCGATCTAACTACAATGTCCTCTTTTCATTCCGTGCAGATCCCCAATGGCCTCGGTGCAATCTTCGGCCTCGCCCAGCTGATCCTCTACGGATGCTACTACAGGTCGACTCCCAAGAAGGGGAAGAATGTCGAGCTGCCTACCGTCAAAGTCACAAAGAACAGCGTTGGCGGCGGCAGGGTCTCGGTCACCGTTGAGAAATAAGCTTGGCTTGCAGCAGCAGGCCAACCGTCGCCAAGTGATCTAATCAAGCCGGCGGCAGAGAATTTTAGCCCGTGGTATTTTGGGTAGTAGTTAATTTAGCACAAGATATTTTGAGTAGTTAATTCCGGATGATGGTGCTGGTATCTGTTAGATAGTTTGAGTGTGCCTGTCCTTTAGTTTCTTGAAACATTGTCGTCTGCCCTAGTGCAAATTCGAAGTAACTATACACTCCAATTGCAAATTATAAATATATATGTGCCTGAGTTATCGCCATGTTTGTCACGCGATCTCTCATACTTTTGCGTGATATGCATGATATGGCGTGTACGATAAAATCGACCTTTGGTTGGACCGGCCAACATGACATGCGGTGATTAAGTATTTTCTAGGACTGTTCTTTTTGTTGGGCCTCATTGTATCTGGGTTTATCCCTGGCACTTGGAATCCATAATCACATCTGCTATCTTCCACCCCTCAAAAAAAAAAATCTGCTATCTCCCATAGAAGCGTGCATACAGTCTACAAGCAGCACCTTGGATGACTTGTTGCTAAAAAACGATAATTATGCAAAACAAGATTTAAGCCAATAGTTGTAGCAATACACTTGAGGGTGAAACTACTACCATCTTGTTGTAAATACGTTGTTGCTCTTGTTCAGACATTCAAAAATTGGGACCTCTTTATTACATGTATATGTTTCCATTACAATATGATCATTTGTCCAAGCTCTTTTCACAACATGATCTTCTTCTCTGAGCCCAAAACCTTCACTAAAAAACTCTTCATCCTATGGACTAGCCCATCAGAGGCATTTCAGTAATAAACCCATATACAGATCTTCGTTGTGTTGATAAACGATCTAATCCAACATAAATAACATGCTTAAAACCAAAGGTGGCAAGTTGGTTTAAACCTCATTACTGCCATCCGCTTCTCCCCATCCCCTTACCGCTCTCACTCCCTTCTCCCCATCCCCTTAAAGCATCTCCAGCCGTTCGGCCCCCCAGAGCGTCAAAAAAGAGCGGTCTGGGGACGAACCGGCGCTAGATTGGCCCCTGGGGTTCGGTTCGCTCCCAGTCATAGGCCCACGGTCGCCGCGAGTTCGGCGAAGTTCGTTTCATATTTTTTGCAAACTCGGCGACTTTTGCAGGAACTCGGCCATACTTCGTCAAAATTTGTACAAACATGCAAGAACTACGCCTAACTTAAAAAACAACTAAAAAGTCTAGTCGCCGCCGTCGCCGCCGCCGTCGTCTACATGCCGAGAAGCGGGTGTAGTCGTCGTCGTCATCGTCGCCGCCGCGCGCCTCGCCTGCGGCGTCCCTGCTACAGCCCTGGTCGGGGTCTCCGACACGTGGTGGGGCGCTTGACGGCCCGGCCTCGCCCTCGTCGTCGCTGTCGATGACAATAACGCCGCCCTCCTCGGCGCGGCTACGGGCCTGGGTCTCCAGGTACGCCCGGCGCTGGCGGCGCACCTGCTCGCGGACGTAGTCCTCCTTCGCCCATTTGAGGGCGGACTCGTCGTCGGGGGCCACCATGTCGACGTGATGCGGCTTCACATGGAGCAAGCCCGGCTCGGGCTTCGGCCGGTCCAGGCGCAGGGAGCGCCTCGCCGGTGCCGTCGCAGGTGGTGATGGCTCGTTGATGATGAAGGCGCCGCTGCGAGCGCGACGCCCGAGCGGTGTCCCCTCCAGCTCGGGCTTGGCGGGGCGGAGGGCCGGCGAGCCGGAGCCCGACGACGAGGACGACCCTGGCTCCATTCGCCGTGGCATCCAGGAACTGCCGCGGCGGCGAGAGAAGGAGGACTGCGTCGGGTACTCCAGCCGCGACACGTTGCCGGTCTCGATGTGGTCGAGGACGGCATCGAGTGTGCGGCCGGGGACGCCCCACCACTCGCGCCGTCCTTCGGAGTTGAGGCGGCCACGGGGAATGATGCCATTGACGGAGGCGATCTGCTCCTCGCGGCAGCGCTGGAAGTACAGCGTCCACAGCGTTTCGCTGTCGGGCGCGTACCTCGGCTGGTTCTGCTGCTCATCCGTCAGCGAGGAGCGGACGCGGGCGATCTCCGCCCGCCGTGCCGCCCCTTCGGGTACCAGCGGCACCGGGACGCTGCCGGCGCTCAGTCTCCACGTCCCCGGCACGCGCATGTCGGGGGGCGTCGGGTACTCGGCCTCGTAGAGAAGGCGCTCCGGCTCCTGGAGGTGTCGACGGCCGAAGCCGTTCGCTGTTGCGTCTTCGCCTGGGAACCTCTCGGTCATGCTTTGCTCGTAGGCGGGGAGGGGGAGTGGGGGGAGCTCGCCGGCGGGGAGAAGGCTTTTGCAAGAGGGAGAGGGGGAGGCTATGGCACTCACCGGCGGGCAGTGGGCGCCTTTTATAGCCGAAGCGGGGCGGCGGGGAGGCGGCACGCGGGAGGACGCGTGGCGGGAGCGGGCGGAACGTGGCGTCGGCGGCTTCTTCACTGCGCTGCTCGTGAGGCATCAATGAGGCTAACCGGCGCGGCAGTCTTGGCATTGATTCCCGCGGGAACGAGGCGATGAGGGCGACGAAGCGGGCCCGCGGCTGTTTCACGCCAAAACACTCGCCCCGGCGCCCCCGGACACCCCCCGTCAGGTTCAGCCTGGGTCCGCTGGCGCTGATTTCAGCCCAAACCGATGAAAAACGAGCTCCTGGAGGCGTGACCGGGTCGTCGTCTGGGAAGGCTGTGTTGGAGACACGGTTGGAGATGCCCTTACCGCTGGAACCCCTTTCTCCCACTCCCCTCGGTGGCGCTGTGGTCCTATTGCAGTGCAGAGTCAAGGGGTATGGTAAGGCTTGAGGTTGAGGTGCATCTGTTGGAGTAGAAAGGTTTGATGTGTGGCGGCTCGGGTCGGCTGGCAATGGAGTGGCGCCAATCGTGGACCTCTCCGCCATCGTCAGCGATGGTGGCACTCGCGTGCCGGTCTCCGTGAGGATGAGATAAAGGACAGGCGCCATTGGCATTCGTCAGGTTGCACCGCTGCAGACAGCGGCCTCCAACACAATGTGCATGGGCATGGAGGAAGCTCGACGGCAACAGAGGTGTGTAGTTGCCTTACTAACGGTTCCCCGAAAGAATGACGTGTTAGGTTGGTGCAAGACGAGGTGGTTGTAGCGCCAGCCTTCTCTTGGGTATTGCGTGTATACGATGAATTTTTTTATCTGGTTGCAACCCACCATCCAGCACATGTCCTCTCCCTAGAGACCTGAGTAGATTGTGCAGCGGTATCCTGGCGCGGGGCGGTGAATTACTCGGCTTCTGGTGTTTTCTTGAGTGGTGAAAGTGGGACTTGTGCTCCCTTGGTGCTGGATTCGACTAGTGAAAAGGCGTGAGCCAGTTGAGAGGTTTGGACAGATTACACAACAAGCATTTGCATAGTTTGGGTGAAAACCCATGATTTTAGCGAGATCAGAAGTGTGTGCTTCGTGCCCTCGTTGAAGGTCTTGGCTCTAAGTTTGTCTTCACTGATGAGAACCCCACATTTGGCCTTTGGTGCAAGTGCGGTGATCCCTTCTTCAAAGTATTATCTAGGAAGGGGCGAGAGGCATTATTTTCGTTGGGCCTCCTACTGTTTTTGTCGAGGGTTTATCCTTGGCGATAGGTCAAGTAGTTAGCCTTGCCGTTTCGGTTAGCAAGTTATTTTATGCTTAGCTTTGCTTGGCATTATTTAACAATTATGGTTCCGCACATCGATATTATCGATGGCAAACAACTGGAGTCTGCTCTGTTTTTTATTGATTTTTAAAAAAAATACATGCGAGTTTTGTTCAACGACAATGCTTAGTTTTGCCCCCCTTTATTTAACAATTAATAAGAGTCATTTTTGAAATTAACATCATTACAATGAACAGACACTCTGTATGTCATTAGCAAACCAACCAACCCTAAAGCATGGTCAACTCTGTCACGCTTGTCCTGCTCTGGATTCTCACAAGGTAAAGCAAGCATCCCATCAAATCTTCATAGGTAAATGAACCACAAAAATGTCTTATATTTTGATACGGAGGGAGTACACACGAGTAGCGGGAACAAGTCTAAATGTTAGCCAAACACTGCAAAAGGAAGCATATGTAAAGGCTTAATTCAAGGACCGATGTGTATGGAGGTCCAAGAATTCTTTGAAATCAAAATCCAACCAAGTGAGGCCTTCTTCCTCCTCGCAGACTATCCCCCGTCCTTTGGTTGTTCCTCGCCCTTGGATCTTTGTTCCTTCGCACCCTCCTCGGGCTTCTTCGTGCTAGCCAAGTGAGATTGGAGAGCCTTCTCGTCGAAGCGGCACCCCTAATGAAACACGCATGGATCATCACTTCATAAGCAAGGAGCATCAGAATATTCAGCGGATCATAGAACAGGAGGTGTAGAACAATCGTCTACCGATCGGACTAGCATGCGTGCGTGCATATTCTAGCCTTACCAGGTAACCAGGGTTTTGCGTTGAGAAGAGGGAGTTGAAGGAGATGAGGTGATTAAGTACGTACCTTGGTGGAAGAGGAGGAGGAGGAGCGAGCGGTGGAGTAGAGGAGGTGTGGTAGTCAGTGACGGAGCGCTCCCGCGGCCGGCATCATTGCTCGTCCCCTGAGTGCTGACCGATCTATCTCTTGGCTAAACATTTACACCCTTACTAAACATAATAGTAAGGGTGTAAATGTTTGTAAGTGAATAAACTTTGACAGCTGAGAGTTTCCTTTTTTCCTATCAATATTACTCCTCTATCTAGTACCTAACATAAGCAACGCTTGGACGGCCACGCGCAGCTATGTGCCACCCATTGCGAGTCCTACCAAGGATCACCTCCAGGGAGCACGTGTTGGCCCGTCCAAGTAACCACGCGCCATCTGACTCTTTCGTTGGTTTTTATTCACATTTTTTAAACATATTTATATTTCAAAATATTATAAATATAAACATTAGAAAAATATTTTGTATAAATTTACAAAAATATTAATCATGCATTCGAAAATATTAAAGTATGTATATAAAAATGCTAATCATGTGTCCGAAAAATGTTTATTCATTCGAATAGCATGCCGGGTTTAAAAGAATGACATGATATTTTTTAAATGTTTATACAATGTCCAAAAAATGTTCGGAATAAAACAAAAATGTTTCGTACATTTAGAAAAGTTCACAATTTTAAAAATTGTATTAGTGACATTTACAAAAAAGTGTATAAAATAATATAAAATGTTTCACATAATGTTACAAAATTCATACCATTAAAAAATGTATGTGACATTTTAAAGAAAATTTTCAGCATTTCAAACAAAAATGTCAAGACATTCTTTAAAAAAAAGTATGTGACGTTATAAAGTAAAATTTCAGCGTTCAAAAAGATTGTTTCAAGACATTTATAAAAAAAAATGTTTATACAATGTAAATATAAAGTTCCCATAGGTTCAAAAAATGTTTATTTCCATTAAAAAATGTAGGTACCATTTTAAATAAATACTCACATATCTACAAAAATATCCTTGGAAATTTTTTAAATGATTATATAATGTAAAAAACATGTAGTTTAAAATAAATGTTTATTGCTATTAGAAAAAGTACACCGTGTATTTCAGATATGTTACCATGTATTCGAAAAGCTGTTCAAAACATGTATATCATGTGTTTGAAGAAATAATAAAGTATATTAAAAATATGTTCCACGTGTGCCCTAAAAATGTACATTCTGTAATGGGAAAAATCAGACATGTGTTTAAAATAAAACCATTTAAAAACGACAAAAACAAGAAGAAAAACAAAGAAACCCAAAGAATACAAAGAAAACCATGGGGGAAAAGTAAAAGAATAACGAGGAAAGAAAAAAACGAAAAAACATTGAAAAAAATAAAAGCAATGTATAACAAAAGGAAAAACGAAAGAAAATCAAGGAATAGAAAAGACCTAGGATAAAACTTAAAAAATGGAAGAAAACCGAAGCAAAGCGAGCGACACGCGAGCGCTCACGAGCGATTGCCCCCCATGGGCCGGCCGGATTTGCTTACCCGTACGTGATTTCTATTAGGAATCCGTACGGGCTAGACATAGCCCCTACACGGAGCACCCACACATCGAAGTAGGGTTTGTTTTTAAGGGGTAGTAGATAGGGTGGGTTGTCCACTGCAAGAGAGCAACTAGTTAAATATCGCTCCTTTGGGAGCCTCCCGGCAATCACTTTCGGGTGGGCTGAGAGCGCGCCACTTAGCGCGCTCTCGCCTACCGCCACGTGTTGTGTTCTGGGCGTTTTCTTTGAAAAAAAAATCACACGCATTTTCGGCTTTTTAGACGTTTTTTCGGGTCTTTCAGCTTTTTTGGTTTTTCATCGGTCTTTCTTAGATTTTGGACGGAAAAAAATTGCGAGAAGACGTGTTTTTCTTCTGTGAGAGGTACGATTTTGCTTTCACGAGATGCACGGCTATGCCTCTTGGAAATGAAAAAAATGTGTCTTTTTTTTCTTCCGCAAGAGGCACGGTTTTGCTTCTGCAAGAGTCACGGTTTTCTTTCGCGAGAGGCATGGACGTGCCTCTCGAAAACGAAAAAAAATGCGTTTTCTTTTTGTTTCCTTTTGCGAGAGGCACGGTTTTGCTTTTGCGGGCGTGTCTCTCGGAAACAAAAAAACTGCATACTCTTTTTTTTCTTCCGCGAGAGGCACGGTTTTGTTTTAGTGAGAGGCATGGCCGTGCATCTCAGAAAAGAAAAAACAGATAAAACATTTTGAATAAACGAATCTACAGAAAAAAAGAGAAAACTCACAGGTTACAACAAGTGACGCGCATGTAGTGCATCATTTATCGCATTTTGGTGGGTGGGAGTGGTCTTTGAAAGGAGTACTTCTTAATTGGCGATTTCACCAGGGCGGGTACTCCAATTCTTCGCTTTGTACGATAATTAGACCGTAAAACACGCACAAGGTCAGCCCACATAGCACGCTCTTGGGCGCTCCCCTCGCACGTGGGAAGAAAAATCAGTGTGCTCCCTGCTAAGGGAAAAAACAGGCTATCGGTATTTTGAGAGACTTGAAAAGTAATTCTATGGAATAAAAATTATTCTAAGAATAATCTCCAATTTTGTACAAAATATCATTAAAGTTTACAATAAAAATGATTTGAACATCTAAAAACGTTCATGAATTTTATAAAAAATGTTCCTGCTTTCTAAAATATTCAGGATCTTTTAGAAATGTTCAAAAAATTTAAAAGGTTCAGAAGTTTTAATGGAACAAGAGAAAAAAGAGAGGGAAAAATAAATAGAATAAAGACGAGAAAGAATAAACACTAAAATCGGAAGAAGAACTTATGTAAAACCCAATAGAACCACCGCTGAAATGTGCGTGGTGTTGTTACTGGGCTGGCCCATTCTATTATGCGGGGTGTGATTTGTAGGCTTCACCTCCCATTCATCCTATAGGCAATGGGTAGGGTTTTCTATCCATGGCACCACTTAATTCATCCCACGTAACCTATGTGGTGGGATTGGCGAACTGTCATGTGTGACCTATATCTAGCCCACATATTCTACTTAACTCTCTCATGCGTCCACATCAATCGAGTTCCCCCCTAGTATTCGAGGGTTTGTGAGTTCCTTAGCGGCTTTCCTGCCCGAGTGAACCAAACCCTCCCGATCTTGCGATATTCCACCTGGGAAGCTTGATATTTTTATCAGATTTTTGTGCTTTTCTTGGAAGGGGTTGCAAGTCGGATCCTCTGTATGTTCTCGCCCTTCAGTGGGGTCAATAGCGAGATTACAAAGGTCATAGAGATTAGACAACCGAAGTGCCTCGTTCGAAGGGTAGTGATGGGCGGTGGAGGTTATGGGATGTGCTCGAAACTCACCATTGAACATATTTGAAGGAGTTAACCAACATGGGAAGGAGGAAGTCGATCTGGATTTCACCGATGAATTAGAAGGGCTAATGAAGGATAGAGTTGGATAGGCTCTTGAGGGTTCACACCACCAAGCATTTTAGCCACTAGGCACTACTCAAATATATGTGGATAGCTCGGTCATATGACTAGGAGGCACCTTTTAGGTGTTGGCGACGAATTTGTTCATGGTGCAAAATGAGTTCTTAGTGGGGTTGAAATAGGGTTAGAGATGGTGGGTCGCGGTGCGACAATGGTGATTCATAAGTATTATGGGCTTACTAATGTAATGGAGTATGGTTGGATAAGCTACCGGTTGGGAACGAATTTAGGGCATGGTACTGGATTTGATGAGGAAGAGGCTACGGGAGAAGGCTGCACGGGAAGTCAGCGAACGGTTCTTACATAGGTTGTCAATGAGGGAAAACAAACCCTGCAAAAGAACTCCCTGTGTTATAAGAAAACTGAAAGGACATGCGGTGCCCCCATGTGTGGTTTTGGTAATTGATGACACTCTCTATGGACTAATGGTTTCGTTGAGTTATATTTGAAGGATTTGTCCATAGGATCTTCTTGAAGTCCATGTGTTGGTTTCAAGGAGTTTATGAGTTGACAAAGGTTCTATTAAGGAATTATCCAAAGATTGGTTATATGAGTGTTGAGCTTATTGTAAGCATGTCTTGAAGAAGAATATTGTGTGATCATTCATGTTTACCTTCAAGACATCATCCAAATGAAGAGAGTTGGAAAGATTTAAGGTTGATCAAGACTAAGTCAAGAGTGAATCAAGTTGATCAACTCACAAAGCGTAGAAGATGTACCGAGAGGGATCATGTGATCCCATGGTATGCTAAGCATTGTCCATTGTGCTTTGTGTACTAACCTATGGTCTGTTGGAAATATGCCCTAGAGGCAATGATAAATTGGTTATTATTATTATATCTCCTTGTTCATGATAATCGTTTATTATCCATGCTATAATTGTATTGATAGGAAACTCAGATACATGTGTGGATACATAGACAACACCATGTCCCTAGTAAGCCTCTATTGACTAGCTCGTTGATCAATAGATGGTTACGGTTTCCTAACCATGGGCATTGGATGTCATTGATAACGGGATCACATCATTAGTGGAATGATGTGATGGACAAGACCCAATCCTAAGCCTAGCACAAAGATCGTGTAGTTCATATGCTAAAGCTTTTCTAATGTCAAGTATCTTTTCCTTAGACCATGAGATTGTGCAACTCCCGGATACCGTAGGAATGCTTTGGGTGTACCAAATTTCACAACGTAACTGGGTGGCTATAAAGGTGCATTACAGGTATCTCCGAAAGTGTCTGTTGGGTTGGCACGAATCGAGACTAGGATTTGTCACTCCGTGTAAACGGAGAGGTATCTCTGGGCCCACTCGGTAGGACATCATCATAATGTGCACAATGTGACCAAGGGGTTGATCACGGGATGATGTGTTACGAAACGAGTAAAGAGACTTGCCGGTAACGAGATTGAACAAGGTATCGGTATACCGACGATCGAATCTCGGGCAAGTACTATACCGCTAGACAAAGGGAATTGTATACGGGATTGATTGAGTCCTTGACATCGTGGTTCATCTGATGAGATCATCGTGGAACATGTGGGAGCCAACATGGGTATCCAGATCCCGCTGTTGGTTATTGACCGGAGAACGTCTCGGTCATGTCTGCATGGTTCCCGAACCCGTAGGGTCTACACACTTAAGGTTCGATGACGCTAGGGTTATAAAGGAAGTTTGTATGTGGTTACTGAATGTTGTTCGGAGTCCCGGATGAGATCCCGGACGTCACGAGGAGTTCCGGAATGGTCCGGAGGTAAAGATTTATATATGGAAAGTTGTTGTTCGGGTTCCGAAAAAAGTTCGGGTTTTTTCGGTATTGTACCGGGAAGCTTCCAGAAGGTTCAGGAGGATTCCGGAGGGGTCCGGAGGTCCGGAAATTGTTCCACCACGTCCAATACAGTAGCATGGGCTGTAGGGGGGCGCCCTAGCCTTAATGGGCCAGGGGCACCAGCCCCCCAAGGCCCATGCGCATGGGAAGGGGAAAACCCTAAGGGGGAGGGCCTCCACTTGACTTGGGAGGCACTCCTCCCCCCCTTGGCCGCCGCCCCCTCCTCAGATTGGATCTGAGGGGGCCGGCCCCCTCTCCCTTGCCTCTATATATATGCGGGGGGTGGGAGGGCAGCCGCACCACATGTTCTGGCGCAGCCCTCCCCCTCTCCCAAGTACTCCTCTTCTCCTGCGGTGCTTGGCGAAGCCCTGCAGGATTGCCATGCTCCTCCACCACCACCACGCCGTTGTGCTGCTGCTGGACGGAGTCTTCCTCAACCTCTCCCTCTCTCCTTGCTGGATCAAGGCGTGGGAGACGTCACCGGGCTGTACGTGTGTTGAACACGGAGGTGCCGTCCGTTCGGCACTAGGATCTCCGGTGATTTGGATCACGACGAGTACGACTCCTTCAACCCCGTTCTCTTGAACGCTTCCGCTTAGCGATCTACAAGGGTATGTAGATGCACTCTCCTTCCCCTCGTTGCTTGTTTCTCCATAGATAGATCTTGGTGACACGTAGGAAAATTTTGAATTTCTGCTACGTTCCCCAACATGGTCTATGTGAGAGTTCTATGTGGGGTTAGGTACGTGTTCATGGGCTTGCGTCAAGAGGAAGATATGACTCAACCCATGGAGGATGACATCAAATCAAGGTTGTGTTGTGCAAGTTCAAGTGGAGCATCATGAAGAAATCATGCTTGTAGCTTGCCGTCCATTATGGTATCAATGTACTTGTGAAGATGTTCCAAAAAGTGGCTCACCCATAGTGGAGTATGGGGGAGAAATCAACTAGTCTTCATCGAGTGAACGCAATCAAGAAAGGTGGTCCAACTTGAGGGACTCAAGATCATCATCATCTAGCTCAAGTGGACTTCATGCAAGGCAAAGGTTTTCCCTTGATAGGTTTTATATTTTACCGGTCTCATGGTGATAGTTTGGAGACCGGGTTATAGGATCGATAGCCGTACTATCAAGGGGGGCTCTCCATTGAGTAGCTTGATCGTATCTTTCATCGAGAGCTCAAACCATTGCATCCTTGCGTCATCTTTCTTGATTATTATTTGTTTTCTCTTTTGAGGTTTTAGAGCTTGTGGTTATCTCCGTGACAAGCTCTAGTACTTCGAAAACGGATTTCATATGCCTCTTCTATTGTGTTTTCGGTGTTGTAGTTTTTACCGGTCTTATTCGAGGAAGGGTTATCACCATTTTCTCTTGGGCCTTTTCTAATTTAATTCTTATTGTTATTTCTATCAAGATTGTGTTATCCCTTGTTGCTAGCTTTCCAACAAACTTGGTTTCATCGAATTCGGAGTCCGTTTCCAGAACTTGTGGTAGTTTTGGTGTTCTGAAAAGGCTGCAGCGGTACTACCGCGGACAGGAGCGGATGTAATTTTTTACTACCGCTCCAGAGTGCTACTACCGCGGCTACTACAGCGGTAGTACCGCTCCGGACCAAAAACTCGTCACAATTCCAGCGGTGGTAGGCACGGATGTATTTTTTTAGTACCGCTCGCAAGCAGTAGTACCGCTACCCATTGAGGTTGTACCGCTACCCCTAGCGTTAGTACTGTGAGGTCGAGCGGTAGTACCGCTCTGTGCGGGCTGTGAGCATAATGGTTGGATTTTTCAACACCTATAAAAGGGGGTCTTCTTCACCAATGAACCTTATCCTTTGAGCTCATGTTCTTCCCCCATTGTTGACCTTCTTCGAGCTTGCTATCTCTCAATCCATCCATGAATTCTTGCTAGTTTTGGGGGAGGGGGGAGAGGAGATCTAGATCCACATTCCCACCAATCACTTTATCCTCTATGTGAGGGGAACCCCTTGGATCTAGATCTTGGAGTTCTTGGTGTTCTCCTTCTTGTTATTCCTCTCATTTTCCTCCCTAGCATTAGTTGCTTCGATGGGATTTGAGAGAGAAGGACTTGGGCACTCCGTGTGCCCTTGCCATTGCATTTGGTGCATCGGTTTGAGTTCTCCACGGTGATACGTAGAGTTTACAAGTTGAGAAGCTTATTACTCTTGGGTTCGTGGTACCCTTGAGCTTGTTCCTCTTGGGTGCTTGGGCGCCGTAGAAGGTTGGTGGTGTTCAGAGCTCAATCATTGTGGTGTAAAGCTCCGGGCAAGAATCGGGGTCTCCAATTAGGTTGTGGAGATCGCTCCGAGCAATTTGACGGGTACCGATGACCGCCCCCAAGGGTTGCCAAAGTGTACAGGTTAGGTGACCGCCCCCAAGGGTTGCCATTTGTACGGGTTCGGTGACCGCCCTCAAGGGTCCCTTAGTGGAATCACGGCATCTTGCATTGTGCGAGGGCGTGAGGTGATTACGGTGGCCCTAGTGGCTGCTTGGGGAGCATTGTGCCTCCACACCGCTCCAAACGGAGAGTAGCATCCGCAAGGGTGTGAAATTCGGGATACATCGTCATCTCTGCGTGCCTCGGTTATCTCTTACCCGAGCTCTTTACTTATTCACTTTACTTTGTGATAGCCATATTGTTTCTTGTCTTATATCTTGCTATCACTTAGTTGTTTATCTTGCTTAGCATAAGTTGTTGGTGCACATAGGTGAGCCTAGTTGTTGTAGGTTTTGTGCTTGACAAATTAACCGCTAGGTTTATTCTGCATTTGTTCAAGCCTAAACCGTAATTATTTTAAAGCGCCTATTCACCCCCCCCCCTCTAGGCGACATCCACGATCTTTCAATTGGTATCAGAGCCTCGTCTCTCTTTGTTAGGCTTAACCGCCTAGAGAGTAAAGATGTCGACTAGGAGATTAGGATTCTCTGACACACTTAGTTTCGACGGCACAATTTTTGATGTTTAGGTAATTCGCATGCTTAATATCTTTAGGGTCATGGACCCAAATTTAGAGTGAAATGTAGATATGGGTTTTTCTCCTCCAAAGGATCCCCAAATATTATCTTTAGACGATGAGAAAAACTCTTATCTCAATGCTCAAGCTTCTAATGTGTTTTTCGATGCTTTGAGCAATGTAGTTATATTTCAACTCATGTCTTTTCGGGATGCTCATGAGTTGTGGACAAAGCTTCAAGATAAATATGGTGTGTCCAAGTTTTGTGGGGATGATTGTTCTCCCTCCACCGCCGGCCATGTTGCCTTCTCAACTTATTCTACTTCACCTACATGTGGATTGCCACAAGGTAATGCTATGGTGAGTAGTGTTGGTCATTGCAATGATGATAGTGTGCTAATCGTTGGTGACTCTTCATCACTATCTTATTGCAATGCTCCATCTTTGGACTTTAACACTTCGTGCACCTTACATGTTTCTCATGCTTGTGTTGATAGTCCGTGCATATCATGTAGAAATTGCTTGATTAAATCTCATGATGATATGCTTGCTATATCTTGTTGCCATGATAAAAATGCATGTATTACCTCGAGGTGTTGTGCTAACAATGTAGAGGAAACCCAACACTCCATGGAACAAGATGTGGTCTTGAATGGTGCCTCAAGGGATCCTACATCATCATCTATTGCTTTTTGCCTTATGGCTAAGGCGT
The DNA here is from genome assembly GCF_018294505.1 of Triticum aestivum. Classification (NCBI taxonomy): domain Eukaryota; kingdom Viridiplantae; phylum Streptophyta; class Magnoliopsida; order Poales; family Poaceae; genus Triticum; species Triticum aestivum. The sequence goes on along the minus strand of NC_057795.1, from coordinate 616,104,242 downwards.
CAAAGGTATCTCCTACTTTGAACCCGAATATGTTGCTTGATGATGATGTTAATGCTAATGATGAAGAGAATGATAATATTGCTTCCTTCAAAAATTAAGGAGGAAATGATTTTTAAAGCTCCTCACAAAAATAAACTTGCTCGTTCCAACTTCATGGAAATCATGTCTATTGCCATTGAGGGCAACAAATACATTGAGGAGTTGGAATCTCATCTAGAGGAGCATGAGGTCACCATTGAGAAAATGGAAGCTCATGAGCGTGATTACGCAAATGAGATCGCGAAGCTATCTCAAGATCTTGAACATGAACAAACCACCTCTGAATCTCTTGAGGAGACTTTTGCTCTAGAACTATCTAGAGTGAAGGAATCGCATGATAGAGCTCTTGAGATGGCCAATGATTTTGAAACTAAAAATGAGAAGCTTCAAGTTGCGCATGCTAAACTCCTTGAGGACTTTGGACACCTCGAAAATGGCTCAAGGGTCATTAAGAGTGAGCTCATCAAACTCACCGAGTCTCATGCACAACTTAAAGCTTCATATTCTAAAGAGCTTGCCAAGTTGCCTTCTCCTCTTCCTATTATTTATGATGCTTGTGCTACTAACTCTATTTCTAGTGAAGCATCCATTTTGAAGGAGAATGTTGAGCTACGGGCTCAACTTGAGTTGCTATCTAGCAAATATGAGAAATTGGAAGAAAGTCATGAAGAGCTCTCAAGCTCTCATCATGATCTTTGAGTATCCCATAATGTGCTAAAGATAGCTCATGAGGCCATGATTGCTAAGGTAACATCTAGTGAGCCTCATGTGGATACTAGCACTACTTCTAGTCAAAATACTATATTTTCATGTGCTAGTCCTTGTAATTCATCTACTCACAATGTTGGTACATCTTGTGATGAATTGCTTTCCTTGCCTTTTTGCTCTAATGATGAAGCTTATACTTCCTCTAGTACTTGTGTTGAGACTAACCATGTATAGGAAATCAAAGAGCTCAAGGCCCAAGTCACTTCTTTGAAGAAAGACTTGGAAAAGAGTCATGAAGGGAAATACCCACTCAACAATATCTTGAGTGTGCAAAAATCCCACAATGACAAAGGTGGACTTGGATTCAACTCCAATAAGAAGAAGAAGTCCAAGATGAACAAAAAGAAGGGCCAAAAACAAGTCAAGAATTTGGCCAAGACTGTTTGCTCCAAGTGCAAAGTAGAAGGGCATCATGTTAGATCTTGCCCATTGAAGAAGAAGCCCATCAGTGACAAGCAACAAGGGAAGCGGCCACAAGTTCACTCTCATGCTCAATCTCAAGTTTAAGAAAGGCCTCTTCCTAGGAAAACTCAAGCTAATGCTTCTCAAGTTGAGAAATCAAGTGAGAAGAAAATGAAGAGTAGACGTTGCTACCTATGTCGTGAGAAAGGTCACCTCGCTTCTTCATGCACTAGTGGTAACTTATCCAACCCAATTATAATTGATAATATCTATTCTCTTGGGAATGATAAGGTTGGCAATGTGTTTGCCAAAGTTGTTGGTACTCAAAGTGGTGTCAAGAAAAGAATCATTTGGGTAGCCAAGCCTATTGTGACTAATCTCTTAGGACCCAACTTGGACCAACTAGCTCAAACTTGATCAATAGGTGTTGTTGGAGGGCATTGGAGACTTGGCTACTTTATGAAGAATTAAGGGGACTTCATCATTCTTAGTGTCGCAAGCCAAGTTAATTGGGTTATCAAGTTTCTAAACTATATCCAATGTGCATCCTTCCGGTAACTTGTACTTACATTGATTACATTGAAAGTTACTTGCCCTTTTGCATGTTTTGGTTTTGTTCCTTGCATGTGTTTGTATATGTTGTGCCTCCAATTGCTTATCTTGAGTAATCAAGTATGTGTGTGTTGGTTTGCACATATGTACATGTGTGTAGTACATTGAGCCTCTATGCATCTTGTTTGTATCTTAGTTAGCTCTTGTGAGAGATTAATTGAATATCCTATTATGGGGGAGTGATGTGGTTTGTACACCTCACAATCATATAAATGTGAGTACATGAGGAATACCATCTAGTATTGATATTACAAGATTATCTAGTCGCTATGTGGTATGTCTTCTCATGAGAAATTCAAATTCTAAATAGTCCATTAATTATCTCTTGTTGGATCCTCTTACTGCCTCTTGTTAAGTTCTTATTAGTATCACATTATGGGGGAGTAATATGCTATGTGCATATTACAAGCCTAGAAAATGTTTACATTTGAGATATTGTCACCTAGAATTGATATTGTAAATTATCGTGTTCCTAGGTGGCATGTTAGCTCTACAAGTTGCAATTTTCCTGTGAGTGGTGTGAAGATTATGTTGGATATCCTAGCTATCTACCACTGGGAATTATTTCCATTTACTTCTTGTCTTTTGACAATTGGTACTCACTTGTGTGGTAGAATTTATTGATCATCTTTACATTGGCGTTTGCTTTTATTTGCCTTTTCTCTTGCCAAGGAATGTATCAACTCCCTTTGTCTTCCATACCACTTGTGGATCTTGTTAATTTCTTGATCTTGTCTAGTGTTTTCTAGATATAGTGAAAGTGGTGATCCCACCTTGTGCATTTTGTATTCAAATACAAATTCTCTAGAACGCACTAGTTGTTGGGTAACGTAGTAATTTCAAAAAAATTCCTATGCACACGCAAGATCATGGTGATGCATAGCAACGAGAGGGGAGAGTGTTGTCCATGTACCCTCGTAGACCCAAAGCGGAAGCGTTAGCACAACGCGGTTGATGTAGTCGTACGTCTTCACAATCCGACCGATCAAGTACCAAACGTAGAGCACCTCCGAGTTCAGCACACGTTCAGCTCGATGACGTCCCACGAACTCCGATCCAGCATAGCTTTGCGCGAGACTTCCGTCAGCACGACGGCTGATGACGGTGTTGATGATGCTACCGACGTAGGGCTTCGCCTAAGCACCGCTACGATATTACCGAGGTGGAATATGGTGGAGGGGGGCACCGCACACGGCTAAGAGATCAATGATCAATTGTTGCCTCTAGAGGTGCACCCTGCCCCTGTATATAAAGGAGCAAGGGTGGGAGGCGGCCGGCCAGGAGGAGGGCGCTCCAAGGGGGGAGTCCTACTCCCACTGGGAGTAGGATTCTTCCTTTCCTTGTTGGAGTAGGAGAGGGGAAGGAAGGGAGAGAGGAGGAGAAGGAAAGAAGGGGGCACCCCCCCCCTCCTTGTCCAATTCGGACTAGAGGGGGAGGGGGGCTCGACCTGCCTTAGTCGCCCCTCCTCTTCTCCACTAGAACCCATGAGGCCCAATAAACCACCCGGGGGGTTTCGGTAACCCCCCGGTACTCCAGTATATGTCCAAAACCTTCTGAAACCATTCCGGTGTCCGAACATAGTCATCCAATATATCGATCTTTACGTCTCGACCATATAGAGACTCCTCGTCATGTCCGTGATCATATCCGGGACACCGAACTACCTTCGGTACATCAAAACACAAAAACTCATAATACCGATCGTCACCAAACTTTAAGCATGCGGACCCTACGGGTTCGAGAACTTTGTAGACATGACCGAGACACGTTTCCGGTCATTAACCAATAGCGGAACCTGGATGCTCATATTGGTTCCCACATATTCTACGAAGATCTTTATCGGTCAAACCGCATAACTACATACGTTGTTCCCTTTGTCATCGGTATGTTACTTGCCCGAGATTCGATCGTCGGTATCTCAATACCTAGTTCAATCTCGTTACCGGCAAGTCTCTTTACTCGTTATGTAATGCATCATCCCGCAACTAACTCATTAGTCACATTGCTTGCAAGGCTTATAGTGATGTGCATTACCGAGAGGGCCCAGAGATACCTCTCCGACAATCAGAGTGACAAATCCTAATCTCGAAATACGTCAACTCAACAAGTACCTTCGGAGACACCTGTAGAGCACCTCTATAATCACCCACTTACGTTGTGATGTTTGGTAGCACACAAAGTGTTCCTCCGGTAAGTGGGAGTTACATAATCTCATAGTCATAGGAACATGTATAAGTCATGAAGAAAGCAATAGCAACATACTAAACGATCAAGTGCTAAGCTAACGAAATGGGTCAAGTCAATCACATCATTCTTCTAATGATGTGATCCCATTGATCAAATGATAACTCATATATATGGTTAGGAAACTTAACCATCTTTGATCAATGAGCTAGTCAAGTAGAAGCATACTAGTGACACTATGTTTGTCTATTTATTCACACATGTATTATGTTTCCACTTAATACAATTCTAGCATGAATAATAAACATTTATCATGATATGAGGAAATAAATAATAACTTTATTATTGCCTCTAGGGCATATTTCCTTCTCTAGTCTTGGGGGAGCTATCCTATTTTCTATAAAACACTCATCTTGCGATCCTTATCAAGTGTGTGTTGGTGGAAGGCAAGCCGTTTTCTTTGTTGTACTTTGTGCCATCATGAAACTTTGTAGAGATCTTGGTTTGTTTGGAACCATCCTCTCTTTTGGAAGTTTTATATCTTTTATTTAGTGTGTATCAACAGATATCTCATTCCTTGATGTATCTATTATGGGTATCCTCCAAGTGATGATTTATTCATTTGGTATGTTTTATTCACTTGGTATTTCTTTGTCGTTTGGTTTTGGTTCTTGAAAGTATTGAGCATGCATATTAACTTGATGTAGTATCTTTGGCGTGCTTTCTTTCTTTGACCCAAATATATAGGGGTAACTCCACCAAGTCTCAAATTGGATGAGATGTGCATGAAATTCATTTTCATATCTATATGCACATATTTATGTGGAGTTTGTCCTATGTATTGTTGGTTCTCTAACTCGCTGGTCCCAATGAGTTTGGGTACCATTTTGTTTGTGTTGTTGTTCTAGGAACAATTGGAGATGCATTGGATGCTCGGCTCACTCACAAGGAAGGTGGTGTCACCATGTACGTATTGGAGTCTGATACGTCTTCAACGTATCTATAATTTTTTATTGTTCCATGCTATTATATTACCTGTTTTGGATGTTAATGGGCTTTACTAAACACTTTTATATCATTTTTGGGACTAACCTATTAACCGGAGGCCCAACCCAAATTGTTGTTTTTTGCCTATTTTAGTGTTTCGCAAAAAAGGAATATCAAACGGAGTCCAAACAGAATGAAACCTTCGGGAGAGTTATTTTTGGAACAAACGCAATCCAGGAGACTTGGAGTGGATGTCAAGAAGTAAACAAGGCGTCCATGAGGGTCCAGGGCGTGCCCTAGGGGGGTGGGGGCGCCCCCCACCCTCGTGGGCCCCTTGTGGCTCCCCTGACCGACTTCCTTCGCCTATATATATCTACGTACCTCGAAAACATCTAGGAGCACCATGAAAACCTATTTCCACCGCTGCAACCTTCTGTACCAGGGAGATCCCATCTTAGAGCCTTTTCTGGTGCTCCGTCGGAGGGGGAATCGATCACGGAGGGCTTCTACATCAACACCATAGCCTCTCCGATGAGTTGTGAGTAGTTTACCACAGACCTTCGGTCCATAGTTATTAGCTAGATGGTTTCTTCTCTCTATTTGATTCTCAACACAAAGTTGTCCTTGATCTTCTTGGAGATCTATTTGATGTAACTCTTTTTGTGGTGTGCTTGTCGAGATCTGATGAATTGTGGGTTTATGATCAAGTTTATCTATGAGAAATATTTGAATCTCCTCTGAATTCTTTTATGTATGATTGGTTATCTTTGCAAGTCTCTTCGAATTATTAGTTTGGTTTGGCCTACTAGATTGATCTTTCTTGCAATGGGAGAAGTGCTTAGCTTTGGGTTCAATCTTGCGGTGTCCTTTCCCAGTGACAGCAGGGGCAGCAAGGCATGTATTGTATTGTTGCCATCGAGGATAAAAAGATGGGGTTTATATTATATTGTTTGAGTTTATCCCTCTACATCATGTCATCTTGCCTAATGTGTTACTCTGTTCTTATGAACTTAATACTCTAGATGCATGCTGGATAGCGGTCGATGTGTGGAGTAATAGTAGTAGGTGCAGAATCGTTTCGATCTACTTGTCGCGGACGTGATGCCTATATACATGATCATGCCTACATATTCTCATAACAATGCACTTTTCTATCAATTGCTCGAGAGTAATTTGTTAACCCACTGTAATACTTATGCTATCTTGAGAGAAGCCACTAGTGAAACCTATGGCCCCCAGGTCTATTTTCCATCATATAAGTTTCCGATATACTTTGTTTTGCAATCTTTACTTTCCAATCTATATCATAAAAATACCAAAAATATTTATCTTATCCTATTATCTCTATCAGATCTCACTTTCGCAAGTGGCCTGAAGGGATTGACAACCCGTTTATCGCATTGGTTGTGAGGTTCTTGTTTGTTTGTGTAGGTACGAGGGACTTGCGTGGAGCCTCCTACTGGATTGATACCTTGGTTCTCAAAACTAAGGGAAATACTTACGCTACTTTGCTGCATCACCCTTTCCTCTTCAAGGGAAAACCAACGCAGTGCTCAAGAGGTAGCAAGAAGGATTTCTGGCGCCGTTGCCGGGGAGGTCTTCGCACAAGTCAAGACATACTAAGTACCCATCACAAACTCTTCTCCCTCGCATTACATTATTTGCCATTTGCCTCTCGTTTTCCTCTGCCCCACTTCACCCTTGCCGTTTTATTCGCCCTCTCTTTTACGTTTGCCTCTTTTTCACTTGTCTCTTGTGTGCTCGTGTGTTAGATCGTTTGTCATGGCTAGTCCTCCTATCATCGTTAGCACTCCCGATCATGAAGTTCTTAATTTTAAACAAAGGGAGGGAGAAAATCTAAAAGATGCTTGGCATAGAATTTGCAATGCTCAAAATAGATCTACTAGGAAGCAATCTACTTCTGTTCTTCTACAGAGTTATTATGTAGGCATTACTCCTTGAAATAGATGCATTCTTGATACCATTACCGGAGGGAATTTTTTGGGTAGCCATACTTTTGATGCTTATAATGATATGTTAGATTTGTTTGGTCCACCACCTCTTTTGGTTAATGGAACTATTTTAACTTTAGAACATGTGATGAAAGGCTTGAAATTATTGAAAACAAAGTTGCCACTATTGAGTTAATTGAAAATTTGGATAAAAAGATCCACAACCAAATTACCCAATATGGATCTAAGGTTGGAGTTACTCTGAATTTTTTTTAAAGAGAAAGAACCTATAGTTAACGAAAGAATAGATCAAGATTCTACAAGAATCGGTAAACTTGAGGATATTATTACCAACTTAGGGTCTGCCTTTTCATCCGTGAAAAATACTCCAACTCCTCCTACCAAAATTGCAAAATTAATGTATGTTCCTAAAAATAAGGGTGAGGGGCTGTTTGGTTGCCACCCTGACGTGCCCTTGCCTGGCCGGACACCTACCTGACAGCTGCGTGAGACGTGTTTGGTTGATGACCTGAAGTTTCCACCACCAGCCTGGCCTGAGAACCCCTCATCATACTTAGCCTGTCTTGTAGTACGTGCAATGCAATTAGCCTATCTCAGGCCTTCGAATTCTTGCGCCTGGGCGCTGCCTAAGCTCCTAATCACATCCGAAACAGGGCACCCACGTGAGCCCATTCTTAAATAGTAGCGCATCTTGTATGTATGCACTTTGACAGGCCAGGCACCAACCAAACAGCTTCTTTTCAATCCTACCTAACCAGGCAAAAATCAAAAGGTTCTCCGGCTACTGTCAGGCACACAATTTTCTCGGGCACGGCCCCCAGGGTGGCAACTAAACAGCCCCTAAATCTTCTAGTAAGGAAAATGCGGATCTCAAATCAATAAGTGTTCATCCCAACTTTTTCGCTTTCATTAAGGAACCTTTTGCTACAAACGAAACTCTTGATTTCTTGCCTAGGAGTTTAATAATTACTAAAAAGAAAGAAACTCCTAAGGGTTACAAGTGTTCTATTGAATAATTGAATACCAAAGATGGCAATACTTAGATCTATTCTCGTTTTTATGCCTAGCTAGGGGCGTTAAACGATAGCGCTTGTTGGGAGGCAACCCAATTTTATTTTTGTTCCTTGATTTTTTCTCATGTTTAGTAATAAATAATTAATCTAGCCTATGTTTAGATGTGGTTTTATGTTTTAATTAATGTTTGTTCCAAGTAGAACCTATAGGATCATCTTGGGTGATAGTTAATTTGATCTTGCTGAAAAGCAGAAACTTTTGCACGCACGAGAATAATTTTAATAAATCACAGAAACGTGGTTTTCAGTTGATTCTTTCTGAAGTAGATTAATAGACAAATTTCCTATAACGTCCTATTTTGGTAGGATTTTTGGAGTTCCATAAGTATTTGAAAGTTACATATTGCTACAGACTGTTCTGTTTTTGACAGATTCTGTTTTTCGTGTGTTGTTTGCTTATTTTGATGAATCTATGGCTAGTATTGGGGGGTAGAAACCATAGAGAAGTTGTAATACAGTAGGTTTAACACCAATATAAATAAATAATGAGTTCATTACAGTACCTTAAAGTGGTGGTTTGATTCTTGCACTAATGGAGCTCATGAGATTTTCTGTTGAGTTTTGTGTTGTGAAGTTTTCAAGTTTTGGGTAAAGATTTGATGAATTATGGAATAAGGAGTGGCAAGAGCCTAAGCTTGGGGATGACCAAGGCACCCCAAGGTAAATTCAAGGACAACCAAAATCCTAAGCTTATGGATGCCCCGAAAGGTATCCCCTCTTTCGTCTTCGTCTATCGGTAACTTTACTTGGAGCTATATTTTTATTCACCACATGATATGTGTTTGGCTTGGAGCGTCTTGTATGATTTGAGTCTTTGCTTTTTAGTTTACCACAATCATCCTTGCTGTACACACCTTTTGGGAGAGACACACATGATTCGGAATTTATTAGAATACTCTATGTGCTTCACTTATATCTTTTGAGCTAGACAATTTTTGCTCTAGTGCTTCACTTATATCTTTTTAGAGCACGGCGGTGGTTCTATTTTGTAGAAATTATTGATCTCTCGTGCTTCACTTATATTATTTTGAGAGTTTTTAGAACAGCATGGTATTTGCTTTGGTTATAAAATTAGTCCTAATATGATGGGCATCAAAGTTGGGTATAATAAAAACTATCATAGAAAGTGCATTGAATACTATGATCAATTTGATGCTTGATGATTGTTTTGAGATATGAGGATGGTAATATTAGAGTCATGCTAGTTGGGTAGTTATGAATTTGATGAATACTTGTGTTAAAAGTTTGTGATTCCCGTAGCATGCACGTATGGTGAACCGTTATGTGATGAAGTTGGAGCATGATTTATTTATTGATTGTCTTCCTTATGTGTGGAGGTCGGGATCGCGCAATGGTTAACTCCTGCCAACCCTTCACCTAGGAGCATGCGTGTAGTACTTTGTTTTGATAACTTGTAGATTTTTGCAATAAGTATATAAGTTCTTCATGACTAATGTTGAGTCCATGGATTATACGCACTCTCACCCTTCCATCATTGCTAGCCTCTCTTGTGCCGCGCAACTTTCGCTGGTACCATACACCCACCATGTACCTTCCTCAAAACAGCCACCATACCTACCTATTATGGCATTTCCATAGCCATTCCGAGATATATTGCCATGCAACTTTCCACCGTTCCGTTATTTATGACAAACATCATCATTGTCATATTGCTTTTGCATGATCTTGTAGTTGACATTATATTTGTGGCAAAGCCACCGTTCGTAATTCTTTCATACATGTCACTCTTGATTCATTGCATATCCCGGTACACCGCCAGAGGCATCACCATCGAGTCATATTTTGTTCTAAGTATTGAGTTGTACTTCTTGAGTTGTAAGTAAATAAAAGTGTGATGATCTTCATTATTAGAGCATTGTGCCAAGTGAGGAAAGGATGATGGAGACTATGATTCCCTCACAAGTCGGGATGAGACTCCAGACTTTATGAAAAATAAAAGAGGCCAGAGAAGCCCAAATAAAAAAAGTCCAAAGAACCCCACCAAAATAAAAAAATGAGAGAAAAAGAGAGAAGGGACAATGTTACTATCCTTTTCCACACTTGTGCTTCAAAGTAGCACATGATCTTCATGATAGAGAGTCTCCTATGTTGTCACTTTTATATGCTAGTGGGAATTTTTCATTATAGAACTTGGCTTGTATATTCCAATGATGGGCTTCCTCAAATTGCCCTAGGTCTTCATGAGCAAGCAAGTTGGATGCACACCCACTTAGTTTCTTTATGAGCTTTCATACACTTATAGCTCTAGTGCATCCATTGCATGTCAATCTCTACTCACTCACATTGATATCTATTAATGGGCATCTCCATAGCCCGTTGATATGCCTAGTTAATGTGAGACTGTCTTCTCTTTTTTGTATTCTCCACAACCACCATCCTATTCCACATATAGTGTTATGTCCATGGCTCACGCTCATGTATTGCGTGAAGATTGAAAAAGTTTGAGAATACTAAAGTATGAAACAATTGCTTGGCTAAAACCGGGGTTGTGCATGATTTAAATATTTTGTGTGATGAAGATAGAGCATAGCCAGACTATATGATTTTGTAGGGATAACTTTCTTTGGCCATGTTATTTTGAGAAGACATGATTACTTTGTTAGTATGCTTGAAGTATTATTACTCTTATGTCAATATTAAACTTTTATCTTGAATCATTTGGATCTGAAAATTCATACCATAATAAAGAAAATTACATTGAGAAATATGCTAGGTAGCATTCCACATCAAAAATTCTGTTTTTATCATTTACCTACTCGAGGACGAGCAGGAATTAAGCTTGGGGATGCTTGATACATCTCCAACGTATCTATAATTTTTTATTGCTCGATGCTATTATATTACCTGTTTTGGATGTTTATGGGCTTTACTAAACACTTTTATATCATTTTTGGGACTAACCTATTAACCGGAGGCCCAGCCCAAATTGCTGCTTTTTTGCCTATTTCAGTGTTTCACAGAAAAGGAATATCAAACAGAGTCCAAATGGAATGAAACCTTCTGGAGAGTTATTTTTGGAACAAACGCAATCTAGGAGAAATGGAGTGGACGTCAAGAAGTAAACAAGGCGCCCACGAGGGTCCAGGGCGCGCCCTAGGGGGTGGGCACGCCCCCCACCCTCGTGGGCCCCTCGTGTTGGGGAACGTAGTAATTTCAAAAATTTCCTACGCACACGCAAGATCATGGTGATGCATAGCAACGAGAGGGGAGAGTGTGTCCATGTACCCTTGTAGACCGAAAGAGGAAGCGTTAGTACAACGCGGTTGATGTAGTCGTACGTCTTCATGATCCGATCGATCAAGTACTGAACGTACGGCACCTCCGAGTTCAGCACGCGTTCAGCTTGATGATGTCCCACGAACTTCGATCCAACAAAGCTTTGCGGCAGAGTTCCGTCAGCACGACGGCGTGATGACGGTGTTGATGATGCTACCGACGCAGGGCTTTGCCTAAGCACCGCTACGATATTAACGAGGTGGAATCTGGTGGAGGGGGGCACCGCACACGGCTAAGAGATCAAGAGATCAATTGTTGTGTCTAGAGGTGCCCCCTTGCCCCCGTATATAAAGGAGGGAGGGAGAGGCCGGTCCTAGAGGGGGCGCGCTAAGTGTGGGGAGTCCTACTAGGACTCCCAAGTCCTAGTAGGATTCCCCTTTCCTTTCCGGAGTAGGAGAGAAGGAAAGAGGGGGAGAGGGAGAAAAAAAAGGGGGTTGCACCCCTTGTTCAATTCGGACCAGAGGGGGGCGCCTCCTTCCTTTTGGCCTCTCTCCTCTATTCCCGTATGGCCCAATAAGGCCCATATACTCCTCGGCGAATTCCCGTAACTCTCCGGTACTCCAAAAAATACCCGAATCACTCGGAACCTTTCTGAAGTACGAATATAGTCGTCCAATATATCGACCTTTACGTCTCGACCATTTCGAGACTCCTCGTCATGTTCCCGATCTCATCGGGACTCCGAACTACCTTCGGTACATCAAAACACACAAACTCATAATATCGATCATCATCAAACTTTAAGCGTGCGGACCCTACGGGTTCGAGAACTATGTAGACATGACCGAGACACGTCTCTGGTCAATAAGCAATAGCGGAACCTGGATTCTCATATTGGCTCCCACATATTCTACGAAGATCTTTATCGGTCAAACCGCATAACAACATACGTTGTCCCCTTTGTCATTGGTATGTTACTTCCCCGAGATTTGATCGTCGGTATCCTCATACCTAGTTCAATCTCGTTACCGACAAGTCTCTTTACTCGTTCCATAATGCATCATCCCTCAACTAACTCATTAGTCACATTGCTTGCAAGGCTTATAGTGATGTGCATTACCGAGAGGGCCCAGAGATACCTCTCCGACAATCGGAGTGACAAATCCTAATATCGAAATATGCCAACTCAACAAGTACCTTCGGAGACACCTGTAGAGCACCTTTATAATCACCCAGTTACGTTGTGACGTTTGGTAGCACACAAGTGTTCCTCTGGTAAACGGGAGTTGCATAATCTCATAGTCATAGGAACATGTATAAGTCATGAAGAAAGCAATAGCAACATACTAAACGATCAAGTGCTAAGCTAACGGAATGGGTCAAGTCAATCACATCATTCTCTAATGATGTTATCCAGTTAATCAAATGACAACTCATGTCTATGGCTAGGAAACTTAACCATCTTTGATTCAACGAGCTAGTCAAGTAGAGGCATACTAGTGACACGTTGTTTGTCTATGTATTCACACATGTACTAAGTTTCCGGTTAATACAATTCTAGCATGAATAATAAACATTTATCATGAAATAAGGAAATAAATAATAACTTTATTATTGCCTCTCAGGCATATTTCCTTCACCTCGTGGCTCCCCTAACCGACTTCCTTCGCCTATATATATCTATGTACGCCGAAAACATCCAGGAGCACCACGAAACCCTATTTCCACCACCGCAACCTTCTGTACCCGGGAGATCCCATCTTGGAGCCTTTTCCGGCGCTCCACCGAAGGGGGAATCAATCACGGAGGCCTTCTACATCAACACCATAGCCTCTCCGATGAGTTGTGAGCAGCTTACCACAGACCTTCGGGTCCATAGTTATTAGCTAGATGGCTTCTTCTCTCTATTTGATTCTCAATACAAAGTTGTCCTTGATCTTCTTGGAGATCTATTTGATGTAACTCTTTTTGTGGTGTGTTTGTCGAGATCTGATGAATTGTGGGTTTATGATCATGTTTATCTATGAGAAATATTTGAATCTCCTCTGGATTCTTTTATGTATGATTGGTTATCTTTGCAAGTCTCTTCGAATTATCAGTTTGGTTTGGCCTACTAGATTGATCTTTCTTGCAACGGGAGAAGTGCTTAGCTTTGGGTTCAATCTTGCGGTGTCCTTTCCCAGTGATAGCAGGGGCATCAAGGCACTTATTGTATTGTTGCCATCGAGGATAAAAAGATGGGGTTTATATCATATTGTTTGAGTTTATCCCTCTACATCATGTCATCTTGCCTAATGCGTTACTCTGTTCTTATGAACTTAATACTCTAGATGCATGCTGGATAGCGGTCGATGTGTGGAGTAATAGTAGTAGATGCAGAATCGTTTCAATCTACTTGTCGCGGACGTGATGCCTATATACATGATCATGCCTAGATATTCTCATAAGTATGCACTTTTCTATCAATTGCTCGACAGTAATTTGGTCACCCACCATAATACTTATACTATCTTGAGAGAAGCCACTAGTGAAACCTATGGCCCCCGGGTCTATTTTCCATCATATAAGTTTCCGATCTACTTTATTTTACAATCTTTACTTTCCAATCTATATCATAAAAATACCAAAAAAAATATTTATCTTATCCTATTATCTCTATCTGATCTGACTTTCGCAAGTGGCCATGAAGGGATTGACAACCCCTTTATCGCGTTGGTTGTGAGGTTCTTGTTTGTTTGTGTAGGTACGAGGGACTTGTGTGGAGCCTCCTACTGGATTGATACCTTGGTTCTCAAAATTGAGGGAAATACTTATGCTACTTTGCTGCATCACCCTTTCCTCTTCAAGGGAAAACCAACGCAGTGCTCAAGAGGTAGCAGAGTCAAGCTAGGATGATCAATGATCTACTATGTACCTTTAATTGGTATCTACTACATCCTTCCAATGCTATCTCGGTAACAAGTATCTACTCATGCATACACCTCTTACATTCAACCTTGTGTAGGTTGCATCATGGCATGAATTTCTTGATTAGTTCTTGTGGTACTTGTTTCCCTTCTCAAAGCATCTCAACAATGATCTCTTGTTGATAGTTGTGATATCTTTGATGTTCGTTTGGTTGAAGCTCATTTATATACTATAAGGTAATATCTAGCCATGTGCTATGCTTTCAAGCAAATATCTTATTGGTATATTTATGAATTCCTTTTGGATATCTTGTTCCTTCTTGTTGTAACTATTTCGGGTGTACATCCTTCTTTGTAGATATATATCATCATGATTTCATCTACCTAGAACATTTTACACTTGAGAGAAATTACATCTCCAGATGATATCCTTTCTTTCACGTCCACCTTGTCTTTCTTATGCCTTTTCTTTGGTGGCTCAATGAAAGCTTTTGCATGTGCGGATCATATCTTGTTGCATCTTGATGCACTCTTGTGTGGTGAAGATTATTTTCCTCATGCTTATCTTTATGAGGCTTTGCCATCTTAACTGGTATCCCTCGTCTTGATGAGGCCTTAATCTTCTCTCTTTACCATGGGCTGTCGCAAGCTTTGTTGTTATCATTTTAGTGATCTTGTGAACCCATTTGCTAGTTGGGTGTGTGTGGGGGGGGACATGTCATGCACCGTGTATCTCATTTATCCAAGACTATGTTGATTCTTAATGCTCATCCTTATTTTAGTCCTCGCAAGTGCTTTGCCATGACTCACACACATCATTTTGGTTGATCATATTCTTATTTGCCTTGTTTACATGATTGCTAAATCATTTGTTTGTTGCAAGTGCTAGGCTTTGTTTCCTATATGATCACTTGCACTTGTTGTAAGTTTCTATTGATTTTGGGGGAGCTATGATCCTATTTTGTGCACTTTGTATTCAAATACAAAAATTCTTATGTGTGCACAAATCATGGGGAGCTTCTCTAGTTTCTTTAGAACACTCCTTCGCTCATATCATAATATCCATTATTCATGTGGCTCGTAGGATCTTTGGTCTAGTTGGTTCAATTGATATCCTTTGATTGCTTACTTCAATTGGTATCTTTTGACTGCTTGATTGCTTGTGTCTCTCTTTGTTATGTCTTTGTGGCAAATCATTCTTTAGCAATCTTTGTGCCTCAATATAGTTTGTGTTCCTCCCAGTATTTACCTTTGGATATGTGTATTGCATTCCACTCTCTTGTTTAGAAATACACAATTTACGGAGGACCACAATCTATATTGGCTTTCTTAGCTTTTCGCCCATTTTGGCAATCGATGCCAATGGGGGAGAAGTTTTAGAGAGTTTTGTGGAGAAGGTTAGAGAGTTATCTCCTATTGCTTTGGTTTTGTTCCTTAGCATTTGCATCTCATATGCATGCACTATTGGTTGTTGCATTGCATGGTGATGCATAATTCCTTATATAAACTCTCTTGAAAGTGATTGTCATCAATTACCAAAATGGGGGAGATTGAAAGGACATGTGGTGCCCCCATGTGTGGTTTTGGTAATTGATGACACTCTCTATGGACTAATGGTTTCATTGAGTTATATTTGAAGGATTTTTTCATAGGATCTTCTTGAAGTCCATGTGTTGGTTTCAAGGAGTATGAGTTGACCAAGGTTCTATTAAGGAATTATACAAAGATTGGTTATGTGAGTGTTGAGCTTATTGCAAGCATGTCTTGAAGAAGAAGATAGTGTGATCATTCATGTTTACCTTCAAGACATTATCCAAATGAAGAGAGTTTGAAATATTCAAGGTTGATCAAGACTAAGTCAAGAGTGAATCAAGTTGATCAACTCACAAAGAGTGGAAGATGTACCGAGAGGGATAAAGTGATCCCATGGTATGGTAAGCATTGTCCATTGTGCTTTGTGTACTAACCCATGGTCTATGTGAGAGTTCTATGTGGGGTTAGGTACGTGTTCATGGGCTTGCGTCAAGAGGAAGATATCACTCAACCCATGGAGGATGACATCAAATCAAGGTTGTGTTGTGCAAGTTCAGGTGGAGCATCACGAAGAAATCATGCTTGTAGCTTGCCATCCATTATGGTATCAATGAACTTGTGAAGATGTGCCAAAGAGTGGCTCACCCATACTGGAGTATGGGGGAGAAATCAACTAGTCTTCATTGAGCGAACGCAATCAATAAAGGTGGTCCAACTTGAGGGAGTCAAGATTTCATCATCTAGCTCAAGTGAACTTCGTGCAAGGGTTTGCCCTTGATAGGTTTTATATTTTACCGGTCTCATGGTGATAGTTTGGAGACTGGGTTATAGGATCGATAGCCGTACTATCAAGGGGGGCTCTCAAGTGAGTAGCTTGATCGTATCGTTCATCGAGAGCTCAAACCATTGCATCCTTGCATCATCTTTCTTGATTCTTATTTGTTTTGTCTTTTGAGGTTTTAGAGCTTGTGGTTATCTCCGTGACAAGCTCTAGTACTTCGAAAACCGATTTCATATGCCTCTTCTATTGCATTTTCGGTGTTGTAGTTTTTACCAGTCTTATTCGAGGAAGGGTTATCACCATTTTCTCTTGGGCCTTTTCTAATTTCCTTCTTAGTGTTATTTCTATCAAGATTGTGTTATCCCTTGTCGCTTGCTTTCCAACAAACTTGGTTTCATCGAATTCGGAGTCTGTTTGCAGAAGTTGTGGTAGTTTTGGTGTTTTGAAAAGGCTGCAGCGGTGCTACCGCGGACAGGAGCGGATGTAAATTTTTTACTACCGCTCCAGAGAAGTACTACCGTGGCTACTACAGCGGTAGTACCACTCCGGACCAAAAACTCGTCACAAGTCAAGTGGTGGTAGGCACGGATGTATTTTTTTAGTACCGCTCGCAAGCAGTAGTACCGCTACCCTTTGAGGTAGTACCGCTACCGGGGGGTGGTAGTACCGTGAGGTCGAGTGGTAGTACCGCTCTGTGCGGGCTATGAGCATAACGGTTGGATTTTTCCCCACCTATAAAAGGGGGTCTTCTTCCCCAATGAACCTTATCCTTTGAGTTCGTGTTCTTCCCCCATTGTTGACTTTCTTCGAGCTTGCTATCTCTCAATCCCTCCATGGATTCTTGCTAGTTTTGGGGGGAAAAGAGAGAGGAGATCTAGATCCACATTCCCACCAATCAGTTTCTCCTCTATGTGAAGGGAACCCCTTGGATCTAAATCTTGGAGTTCTTGGTGTTCTCCTTCTTGTTCTTCCTCTCATTTTCCTCCCTAGCATTAGTTGCTTTGGTGGGATTTAAGAGAGAAGGACTTGGGTACTCCGTGTGTTGTCATGGAATTGTCACGTCAGATGTCCTAGTGAAAGGACTTAGTCGTGGAGCCACCGCAACTAGGAATCTTAAAGGGGTTAATCGATACAAAGGACATGGGGTTTATACTCGTTTGGCCCCTTACGGTGAAGGTAAAAGCCTACGATCCAGTTTTGAGTGGGAATGCTTATGTCTCGATTACCAGGGAGCAAATCTGCTTGACCTAGTTCTCGATTACAATCGCACTTGAGCCACCCCAGCTTCATCTTCAGAGGCGTAAAACGGCAATTTTTATCCAACATTAAGACTGCAGAGCCGGCATCCATCTTATCATATGAATGTATTATGGCTTTGACCCGGCATACCCAATGGATCGTGGACTCGCCCTCCTCTTCCTTGCAATTAGTCAAATCCGCAATTGACATGGGCTGCTTGCATGTATCTTTCAAGTTCTGAATTGACCGGGCCTTTAACTCTGCCCATGAACCAATGGAATTAGGTGGCAGCCCCTTCAACCAAGTGCGGGCCATTCCATCCAACATCATGGTGAAGTACTTGGCCATTGCAGCGTTGCTGACTTCCAGTAGCTCCATGGCCATCTCATAGCTTTCGATCCATGCCCCAGGCTGTATGTCGGACATGTAATTAGGTACCTTTCGAGGCCCCTTGAAATCCTTGGGCAAACGCTTGTTACGCAGAGCCGGCACTGGACAAGGGACACCTCTGGTCCTAGTGGTCACGCCTGTCTCAATAGAAGTCGTCGGATAAACCAGAAAAGACTGGTAAGCCGCCCGCTGAGCCGCCTGCTCAGCCGCCTGCTGAGCCGCCCGCTCAGCCTCTTGACGTATCATGTCCTGATCAACCAAGTTAGGAGCTCCATCATGCGTTGGGTCATGCCCGCACGATTGGTCACGGCGCCGGGCATTGCTTGAAACAGTCACTGAATCCATGTGCCTGCTATAGCTCGGGCTCCGGCTTGGGCGAGGGGTCAAGTAAATCCTGTCTCGACTATAAGAATACGCCTCTTGCTGCGCCAAAGCTATCTGAAGAAGTTCTCTGACCCTTCGTGTTTCAATCGCCGTTGGTGAGTCGCCCTCCACCGGGAGAGCCGCCAATCATGCTGCCATAGCGATCATGTTCTCCAAAGGGTTAGAATAATGACCTGGTGGTGTCGGTACATAGTGAGGCGGGGCAGTATTCAAACGGGGAGGTTCCATCACCCGGGGTTGAACCGGCGTCCCAGCCATGGGCGTTGCGACCCGGTCTATCTCCGGCGTGTTACTTGGCCCTGCACCAGGTGTACGGAAGAGGTTTCGAGGGTCATAAACCGGAGGCAGACGAGATTGAGTCTTCTGGTACCTTCTCCTCATGACCTCATTGGACGCGTTCTGATCCATCATGAGCTGGAAAGCCTGCGACTGAATCCACTGAGCTTGAGCGTCCAGAGCCGCCCACTCTACGGTCATCCTGACGTCTTCCGCCGCCAGGTCTTCCTTAGCTTGCACTATATCCTGCTTTAGCTGCGCCACTTTCGCATCATGTTGAGCTTGATCCGCCGGATTGACCACGGCGGTTAATAAGGCTGTCATCTTATCCATCAAATCCATTAGAACCTGAGCTGGTGGGCGCACAGGGCCTCCTGCCCCGGCTGCCGCTGACCCGGAGGTTATCGCTGCCGCAGCCGTAGAATTTTGAGCGGGTTGCGTACCAGCCATGAAGATCCCAACTCTGATCGGTGGTTCAAAGGGGTCCGGGATACTACTGCCATCGGAACAGCCCCCAAGACCGCCGTCTTGCAGTTGATACAACGAATCTGTCTCACCCGTGGATGACTCACCATCCGAGTAGATGGCTGTCTCACCGCCAAACACAGATCCTTCAGAGAGTTCCCCTCCATGGATGCATCCCACGAAGGCACGCTTCACGGCAGGCTGAGCCCGGGCGGGTCTCACACGCTGAGCCGTCTCGACGATGTCGGTGCATATGTCCGGATCAGGGCCTGGCTCACCGATCTTGCCGATGAAGACGTGGATTCCGCCGAAGGGGACCCGGTACCCGTACACAATTGAGCCGGCATCGGGGCCCCAGCCTGCATCGTCGATGTAGAGCTTGCCGCGACGACTCTTGGTCATTCGGCCCACAGCATATCCCTTGAGCCCTTCAAAGCTGCCCTTCAAGAACTCAAATCCACCGTGCGCTAGCCCCATGGTGGGCGCCAACTGTCGTGGAATTGTCACGTCAGATATCCTAGTGAAAGGACTTAGTCGTGGAGCCATCGCAACTAGGAAGCTTAAAGGGGTTAAAAGGGACAAAGGACACGGGGTTTATACTGGTTCGGCCCCTTAAGGTGAAGGTAAAAGCCTACTATCCAGTTTTGAGTGGGATTGCTTATGTCTCGATTACCAGGGAGCGGATCCGCTTGACCTAGTTCTCGATCTGATCTTACTTGCCCTGAACCGCCTCCAGGTCGTCCCTTTATATACAGAGGTCCACGCCCAGCGGCTCACAGAGTCCCGACCGGCTCATAAACCAAAGTTCGGTCTCTCTCTATTCTTGCCTTACAATACAAGTTACATACATATGGCGGTTTATCTCTACGGGCCTTGAGTCACCTTTGGGCTTTTGGCCCTCAACTGAACTGCCATCTTCAACTGTCGTCTTGGCCTTCATGAATAGGTATAACCCGGCCCCTCCTGGGCGGGTCATACCTAATAGTTATATCCCCAACATGTGCCCTTGCCATTGCATTTGGTGCATCGGTTTGAGTTCTCCACGGTGATACGTGGAAGTTACAAGTTGAGAAGCTTATTACTCTTGGGTGTTTGGTACCCTTGAGCTTGTTCCTCTTCGGTTCTTGGGTGCCCTAGACGGTTGGTGGTGTTCGGAGCTCAATCATTGTGGTGTAAAGCTCCGGGCAAGAGTCGGGGTTCCCAATTAGGTTGTGGAGATTGCTCAGAGCAATTTGACGGGTACCGATGACCACCCCCAAGGGTTGCCAAAGTGTATGGGTTAGGTGACCGCCCCCAAGGGTTGCCATTTGTACGGGTTCGGTGACCGCCCTCAAGGGTCCCTTAGTGGAATCACGACATCTTGCATTGTGCGAGGGCGTGAGGAGATTACGGTGGCCCTAGTGGCTTCTTGGGGAGCATTGTGCCTCCACACCGCTCCAAACATAGATTAGCATCCGCAAGGGTGTGAACTTCGGGATACATCGTCATCTCTGCGTGCCTCGGTTATCTCTTACCGAGCCCTTTACTTATGCACTTTAATTTGTGATAGCCATATTGTTTCTTGTCTTCTATCTTGCTATCACTTAGTTGTTTATCTTGCTTAGCATAAGTTGTTGGTGCACATAGGTGAGCCTAGTTGTTGTAGGTTTTGTGCTTGACAAATTAACCGCTAGGTTTATTCTGCATTTGTTCAAGCCTAAATCGTAATTATTTTAAAGTACCTATTCACCCCCCCTAGGCGACATCCACGATCTTTCAAAAACCCGCGAGATTTTTGTTATTTTGGTGGTCTCTTGTGGCAAATGGTAAAGAATGGGTTTGTACATGTGGGCTTTGGGGGAGGGGTGAGGTTGTGAATTGCTTGGGTTTGCCATCAAATATCTTACTTAGTGCTTACGGGCTTCAGATCAGAGCTTCACAATGTTTGTTCCCATCTTCAAAAAATTCTAAACTTCTCGCGAATGTGCTTGATGGCTAATAAGTAGGAGTCCAAGGGAATACGAGGTTCACAATACGTATCATATCCTAATTTTCCACTGCGGGACTACAACATGGAGGGAGTATGTGATGTAACACTTGTGAATTAGAGGCAAAGCTAAGGAGATTTCCTTTGATCTCACTTTTAAAAGAAAAATACGAGAATTTATCACAGTGGCGGACCTAGAACGTATTTTGACTGGGGGCAAACCACTTGAGTGGGGGCATATTCTATGAAAATTCAAATAATTTAAGCATATTTTTCAGAAAATACAAGCAAATCTTAGTAGAATTTCAAATTTTGAGGGGGGGCTAAGGCCCCCGCTCACCTCAATGTAGGTCCGCCCCTTTATTTATCAATCCGCTTGGACCTTAAATAGTGACTAAAAAATATAAATGATCTTGTGGCAGGATGCATGCACATGAAGAGTTGGTGGAGAAAGGTTTTTACATGCATGGCCTACTTGATGTTGTGGATAGGCTGCATGTGAGGATAAATATAGTAGTGGGGATGAACTTCTTAGGTATATAGGATTCTTAGGGCCAGTTCTTTTAGCCTCATGATTCTCCAGAATCGTGATTCTGGGAACTGCCCATAGAATCATCTGCCCATAGAATCGTCTGCCCAGTTCTTTTCTGTGATTCTAACATGTGATTGTTGTATGAGTTGTGTGCTGAAATGTCTGTAACGCCCCTAGACCGAAGTGTGTGATATATATGCAACACTTGGTTATTTTGAACACAAAAACGAGTTGCAAATCTCATAAAGCATATAATATTACAATATAGAGCAAGTTGCAAAATCATAAATTCCTTAGTATTACAATTTAGGACCAAAGTTGGAAATATTATATAGTGCTAAATATTACAAGTTAAAAGCGAATTGCAAACTACAAATAGATGGACGCTCTCAAGGTACAAGACTGACAGCAATAGCCTCATGTGTAGTGTTCATGGTACCATCATCTTCAGGTGGTAAAGCGTTGGCACCTGTAAACGGTTGTGCAGGTTGCACGTACGCATCATTGTCAAACTTGTCAAAATGCTCATCACGTAATTTGCTATCACGAATGTAGTTGTGAAGACACATGCACGCAGTGATGATCATCTTTTGGGTCTCCGGTTTGTACTGTGGTATGCCTTGGAGAATACGCCATTTCATCTTGAGAACACCAAATGTTCTTTCGACAACATTTCGCAAAGAAGAATGACGATGGTTGAATGTCTCATACCTCCCCATGGGAGGGTGTTGTTGGAAATCGGGTACATGATACCGTTGTCCTTTGTATGGTGCTAGATATCCAACTCTGTTTGGATATCCAGAGTCGACAAGGTAGTATTTATCTATAATAAGACATAGGAGGTTAACAAGAAGGTACAGTAGCATCACCATAATAACATGTGTACATACAAGAGATTACCTGTTGGTGGTTGTGGGAAATGCTCATAACGAACTATAGCATCGCTCCATACACGTGTGTCATGAACAGATCCGGGCCATCCAGGAACAACAAAAGTGAACCTCATATCAAAATCACACACTGCCATGACATTTTCGCTTGTGTACCCTTTTTTGTTCCTGTGTTGTGGCTCTAATTCCTTAGGCACAACCACTTTAATATGTGTTCCATCTATGGCTCCAATAGCATTTTTGAAATGAGGCCAGAACCTTGTTTTTCTAAGTATGGGATGAGGTTCAGAGAAGGATGGATCATTGGTCTAATGTAGTCACCGGCCATGTGGTCCACACACTCCAAAACCTCATGGAATTTTTTGTTAGTGACAGAACGACTATGTGTAAACCGATCTGCAACATTGCCAGTGGTCTGCGTTGTTCCCAAAGTCCATAGAAAAAGTGCCAGCGCTTCTTTGGATGATATGTTACAAGTTGACTTAAGCCCATACTTCTCAACCAATAGATCATGTAATGGGTAAAACACTGACCTCCTCATTCTGAACATAGCATAGAAAGCTTTTGGATCCTTCTCCTTCTCTTCCACCCATTGGAGGCCTGTAACAAGTGGTAATCTTCTTGACGCATACGGCAATGATTTGCTTGAGGACGCCATTTCCAAAGCAAATGCAAGCATTCCAGCCTCAAATTCCTCATCTTCTTGCTTTTTTTATCCATCTGCCACAACCACATACACACATAGGAGGTTACAACAATTCGGTACAGTAGGAAAAGAGTAGCTCATAACAAGGTGCAGTAGGAAAAGAGTAGTTCATAAGAAGGCAAACAACATAATTCAATTCGGCACAAGTTCAAAGCAAATACAATGGTTCAACAAAATAAAATAGTTCACTACGATACAAGTTGAAAGCATTTGAAACATAGAGGTTCTACTTATTGTTGAACTCCCATGTTTCGTTTATCCATAGAAGCCTCGCACTAGGCTCGTGACCCTTGAAGGCAGAGAAAACATCGCGATTTGTCTGATCCCTAAATAGTTGTGAAGCATAGAAATGAACATCACTCCCAGGTGCACCACCATCCACCTCTACCATGGCCATCATTTCGTGAATCTCCTCTCTTGCTAAAACTTGAGTTTCATCTCTCTTGTTCCTTGAATCAAACAGGTCCACCATACGCACAAATGCCTCATTTTTTGCATGCTAACTTGCCCACTTTTCATTCATCTTAGGACGTGGCGAATAAGGACATGCCCTCTTCTTCCCACCCTTAGCACGATTAGGACGAGGTGTAACCTGAGTTTCATCACCTTCACAACCAGACTCATCATCCAAAGTGATTCGAGACGTAGAACCTTGATATGTTGGCATTGGCACCCTCGCATGCTCATTTGTGACACAACAAGCATCAAACACCTCCTCGATTTTATCCTCCTCCGCAAGTGCAGCATACCGAAACTTGCTAGCCTGCAGACGTGCCTGCAATGAAATAGCACACATTCATGTTAAATGAAATGAAAAATCCAACATGACTCCCAGTTTAACAAAAATGACAAACAACAAAGGTACCTTCAACTCCAATGCCCACCACTCATTTGTAGCAGCAATGGTCTTCGTATAAGGAATGAACCGCACTATCCCAAATTGCTTTTGGATACTTCATTTTCTCCATCTACAACATCAATATGTGAACGTTTAGATGTAAACTATTTTTTTACTAAGCAGCAGTCATTTCATACCACTAAAAAATTCATACAGTAGCAATCATTCATGCAATTTTTCATTGCTATAAACAGAGTTCGAACAGTAGCAATCAATCATACAAATTGCGTACTAACCAAATAACCATACAAATCGAAAACAGCATAAGCAAAAAAGTAGTCGTATAATTTTTTTGATTCATGCAAACAGAGTTGAACTAATATGTAACAGAGATATGACAGAGAGAAGGAGAGAAAGGATGAGATAGAGAGGAGCTCACCAACACCAGTGAAGTGGGCTCGGTCAACGCCGGCGCCTCCTGCTGCAGGGCGGTTGGGTCGGGGCGGGGAAGCCGGTTCGCCTCCTGTTGCCGGTGCCGAGGGGTCGGGGGTGGCTGTGGACTGGACGGGGATGCCCTATAGAGGACCGACGGCGGCGGAGCTGACGATTTCGGGGCGGGGAATCCGGCTGGCGGCGCCAACCCTAGGTCGAACGGGGATGGGGATGAGCGACGGGGATGAGCGACTGGGGGGAATCGACGAGTACTTTTGGTTGGGCCTCTGTCGGTCAGCTGGCCCGAGTGGCATATTGGGGGTAATTTCTACATCCAATAGGGGTATTTGCTAAAACTGAATCGTTTTGCTTTGCAGGAATCG
Source organism: Triticum aestivum (assembly GCF_018294505.1). NCBI lineage: Eukaryota > Viridiplantae > Streptophyta > Magnoliopsida > Poales > Poaceae > Triticum > Triticum aestivum. Next base: position 616,079,246 of record NC_057795.1, on the reverse strand, counting down.
CCAGAATCATCGAGTTTGCTCGATTCTGATATACACTGCCGATTGTGGGTGATTCTAGACGATTCCTAAAGAAGCAATGAGTTCTTTTGCGATTGTGATTTTCCAGGCAGTGATTCTTCAGAATCGAGTCCAAAGAACTGGCCCTTATAGATGAACTACAAGAATTGAGTTTATTTATTTATTTTGCGAGAAAACTTTCAATCTATTCATCTTCAATTATGGCAGTACAACAAACACCAGAAATAATAAAAAATACATTCAGGTCTGTAGGCCACCTAGCGACGACTACAAGCACTGAAGTGAGCCGAATGAGCGCCGCCGTCATCGCCCCTCCCTCGCAGGAGCCAGGCAAAACTTGTTGTAGTAGACAGTCGGGAAGTCGTCGTGCTAATACCCCATAGGACCAGCGCAGCAGAACAGTAACCGCTGCCGATGAAGAGTAGCGTAGATGGGAAGGATCCAACCTGAAGAAACACAACGTAAACAAACTATGAACAGACCCCGGCAAATTCACCAAGGACAGATCCGCCGGAGACACACCTCCATACGCACACCGACGATGCTAGACACATCACCGGAACGGGGGCTAGGCGAGAAGAACCTTATTTCATCTTCAGCGAGCCGCCGCCGTCTCGTCTTTCTGAGCATGACGCAAACCGTAGCAAAACTTGAAGAAACATCTAAAAACATAGCGCTCATGCCGGCAAGAGCCGGGATCCACCATGTCACCATGGCTCTAAGGCCACTGAAGACGAGGCGGACCGGCGGCGTCGCCGGCGGGAGACGGAGGAACCCTAAGTTTTTCTTGGGGGAGGCAGAGGAAAACATGATGGGATTGTTACAATTCCTTTCAACTGAGTTAGTGGCATAATAATATTGTAATTATACTTTTTCATGTAGTTTGACCGTGTTTAGTAGGATTCATATGTCATCCTATTTTCTGAACCGAACAATAGCTAATTTGATTATTATTGTTTTGTGCTTTCTGGTCTACCGTTTTGCACCTGCATTTCTATCATATTGATGTGTTTTTCTCTCCCAATGCTTTTTTTTTTTGCGGGGGGTTTCTCTCCCAATGTTTTCAGAACCGCGAACCAAATATGCATTTACCAATTGACCAGGAGTGACCACTCCACCCAATGGCATCCCATGTTCTCCCAACACATAAACATCCATGTGTACATACATACTTATCCTCTGACATGTCCGTCCAGTTTTCTTATGACGCTTATTTCGTGGCCCCCAAGAATCAACAAAATATATTCCAACTTGCTGCATACGTACCATGCGTACGAGCAGAAGAATCAGGCAAAGTAAAAACACATCAGGGCTGCTTCTTGATCCGTGTAGCTATAGCTAGTAGTACAAACGTAACAAACCGCTACTGGTCTGGCCTTTATTTTGGGCAGTCGACGTTGGCGGGAAGGGGGCTAGGAGAAGAAGATTGAATATGGCGGGGAGCCGGTCTCAGAGCAATTGAATTTGGCGGGAAGCTGGCCGCAGAGCAAATATGGTTTCTGTGAAGTAGTTTACTGCTCCCGGTGACAGTCTCACAGCACATCTCGTCCTCCGATGCCGCAGCGACTGACCGTCCCGAGCGGCCCTACGCTGTGGTACTTCCGATTTGGAGCATATATTACTTGGCACTTGCTGATGGATAGAAGGTTTGTCAGGCGCACGTTACGTTTCGCATTGAAAGCATGCGCCCATCATGTGATCTCTGCTCAGCAGAGGAGCCTACAACTGGACGTATTTAGCTAACAAAATGTGTCCAGTTTACTTTCTAAGCTCCAGCGCATTTTATGATAAATTAGCAGCTCCTGCAAGGGTGAAAGATTGAGATTCAACATTTCTGTTTCCAAGTTATTATAACATCCACTGGATTCAGGAACACATGACAAGGGCGGCTGCTTTGAACAGCTTCACGTGAGATGCTTGTACTTTCTCTCCTGGATCATTGGGGATGGAGTCTTGTCAAAGAATATACCAGCTGGTATGGCTGGACTGGATGATGGATCTCTAGTTTCAGACATTTTTATAGCCTGATCCAATCTTGGATTAGATCTCTTTCATGGAGGGAAATTCATTTATTTAAGGCCCCTACCTGACATCGTCTCCTCTCCTAGTGCATGTTCGATGTTTAGATCGTACAATTTACATTGATGCATCTTAGAGCAACTTCAATGCCGATTACCAAAACAAACGTCCTCAAATGTTCGCGGACACGTTCGGATGTGCCATGTGTCTGTATACAAAGATCGGGGTGGATGCCATCCAACTCTACCGAATAAAAGAGGACAGAGTTTTCATTCATTTAAGAACAATTTATACATAGCAAAAAGACCGGGCTCTAACATGTCCCACGCACTCTACCCCTCCTTGTCGGGGTGCACCTGGACGTGTGGAGGTCAGGTGGGCGATCGCCATGTTGGACGGTATGGCCTCGTCGTTGATGCGAGACGGCACGAATGAGGTGGAGCTGCGGACTTTGGTGTCGTCGGTTGCCACCTCCGCCTTGTTGACACGTTGCTCTCCGCCTTGTTGCTCTCCGCCTTGTTGACACGTTGCAGTCAGCGCTGACGGCAGGTGGTGAGGCCATTGTGCACGGATTCGAGCATCGCCCGCTGCTCATCGGGGAGTCCTGAATCGGTCGCTACCATGGACGCAACGGCATCTTCGGATGCCCACACGTGGAGCGCTAGGTTGTACCGTTGCTTCTCCTGCGGCATGCAGAACACGTAAACCGGCGCCGCCTTTTTCTCTTGCTCCACCTCCGCCAGCACGCGGTTATAGTGCTGCTTCGCCTGCAGCAGGATCAAACCAGACGCCGACGGCTCATGCACCAGTGCAGCGTATGCTCCTCGTCCTCCGCCTCCTCCATGACGATCTCCGCCATTGCCATGGGGTCACCCTCCTCATCCTCCTCATCCTCCATCTCCGACTCGCTCGAGCTCTGCTCCGGAGAGCATAGAGGTTGGCTCGTACCTCTGCGCCATGGACCTTGACCTCGATCTCGATGCGACGCCACGACGACAGCGTAATCCAGCAGCCCCGACCATTGCAATGGCCGACGACGAACAATGGTGGGATGGTCAGCCGGCGCCTAGGACGGACGAAGAAGGTGCTTGAGCGGTAGGGTTTTGGAGAGTCGTCCGTCGACTCTAAATAGCCCGGGCAGGCAAAGCGTCGGGTAGGCAAAGCGTCGGGTTAAATGTGGGTGGCCGAAGTAAGCTTCTCGGTTGCCGCAGAGATGTGAATGCATGGCAAGCGGACGACCGGCTAGTCGGCATAAATGCGGGTTGGAAGCCGTTCGTCCAATCATGTTCTTCCTCTGGCATGCATCAATGTGTCGCGGAGAACGGGCCGAGGCACTGGGAGAGGGGTTTTTGGGTGAGAGAGCAGGCGGTTGGGTGGGCCAAGGGTGACAGAGTCCGACATGACGTATTTTCGGACTCCCCCAAATCTACCCCTTGGGTTCGGTTTTGTGGAGTTTTGGACGTCTAGACAGGTCACGACATTTGGGGTAGTCTGGATTTTTTTATTATTTCAGTGTGCTATGAGCAAATCCTGTTAGTTATAGTTATACGTACGTTACTACCTCCATGCTGGTTTATTGGTCCTCTTCGTATTTTGTGTCAAACCTTGATCTTAAATTGAACTAACAAAATAGTATTAAAAGAAAATGAATATGGCGCGACGTCACGGCAGAGCATCTACAACTGGGCAATTGTGCTAGGAGGTACAACGAGTCGTCATTGCCATGTGGATCACACAAGAGATCACCGCTATGTTTCAGTTATTCGGTTGTACACCTCGTCCATCTTGACCGCTCCTCTGGCTATGTATGGTTGTTGTCTTCCCGGTGGGCGCTACTCTCGTCTGTTAAGCGTCACCAATTTTTAATTAGAGGAGTACAATGTCACCTAAAACCTGCGAGATTTGTAGCCATTGACCGGTCTTACGATGATAACCTCTAGTGTGTGTATGCTTTACAGTGCAACAGACCAAATCAAACAGAGCTGCACATTACAGACACCGCAACCGGCCAGTTGATTTCAGAATGACACAAAGACTTGATTTCACAATGAGTTGCGAGTTGCAACAACGACGGCAGCAGTACATACATGAACCACAGTTGGGCGTACATACTTAGCAGCACTTGTACTCAACGGAACACCTAAAGTAGTAAGTAAGTAGTAGGAAGGATAAATCAAGACCCACTAGCGCGTGCGTGCCCTTGTTTTGCTTGCACTGCACTGGGATCTCCGGATCACTTCACGGCAATCAATTAGATCACCGGAACAATCAAGGCAACGAAGAATCTCATCTCGGGACCCTAGATTTTTAGAGCTGGCCGGAGGAGTGCGCGAGGTAAGCGAGCGCTCCGACGAGCGGCGCGTTGATGTAGGTGGCCGGCTCCGAGTGCTCGTAGTCGCTGCGCTGGTCCGGGAACTGGTCGTTCTGGTTGGGCCCGCCCACGACGGCGCCGACGTGCACGTTCGGGTTGGCCGCGCCGGAGTAGAGCCCCGTGAACCCCTGCGAGCACCCGATCTTCCCCGGGTGCGCCGCCACGGACGGCAGCGAGGAGGCCCGGTGGTGGAGCTTCTTCGGGTACCTGGCGCCGTACCCCACCATGTACGACATGCCCATCGGGTTGCTCCCCAGCAAGTAGTCAACCTACAGGAATGAGAAACAAACGGCATGATGATCTGCTCTGCTCTGCAGCTCTGCTGTTGACGACGACGACGACGATGATGGATTGATGGAGAAGCAATGCAATGCAAGAAGCTGAGACGGACCTGGCGCCTGGCGATGGCGCGGAGGCGCTGGGGCGTGACGGCGACGCCGCCACAGGAGACGCTCTTCTTGGCGGAGACGAGGTACTTGGCGTAGGTGAGCAGGAGGAAGGAGCTGGAGGTGACGTACTGCATGTTGCTGTCGCTGAGCTTGAAGAGGAGGCCGCCCCGGGTGTAGGTGGTCTGGTCGGTGGGGGTGCCGGGCACCATGGAGCATATGAAGCTGTCGGCGTGGGACTTGTACTCCTGCAGCGCGCCCACCTTCTGCACCAGGAAGGACTTGGAGAGGAGGATCCGGGCGCCGGCGTGCTTGTTGTCCCACCCGAAGGTGTTGTCCTGCTCGTCGGCGCCGAGCAGCTGGCCGTTCACCTTGATGTAGCTGAGGTAGACGGGGCTCTTGGTCGCCCGGTGTAGCCATGCGGCGCCCCATAGCAGCTCGTCCTGTGTCGATTCATTTATCGGGCCCATTAAACAAACGGCACGAGACGAGAGGGAGGAAAAGCAGACGAGACGACGGCGAGCATAGGGCAGAGCGCATGCATGCCGCTGGCGCCCATGCTCGCTCGCTCACAGGTCTGTGGAGCCAGCCAATGGAGGAAAAGCAGCGCAGAGCAAGAAAAAAGACAATAGTGGTGCAGCAGCTGGGACCAATACCTGGTATCCGGAGCAGGAGCAGTAGTAGGGGCAGACGTAGGACGAGAGCTTGGCGCTGTACACGCCCCTGTGCTTGTCAGCGAACTCGAACACCTACGCGGAACAGAGCAGCTGACAAAGATGCAGCAGAGGCAACGGTGGATGTGGTGTGTAGACAGTGGGGTGGTACCCTCTTGGCCCTGGCGACGAGGCGGCTGGAGTAGGCCGGGTCGGACTTGCGGAAGACGAGGGAGGCCGCGGCGAGCGCGGCGGCGGTCTCGGCGGCGACGTCGGAGCCGGGGGTGCTGGGGTCGACCTTGTACACGGTGCGCGGCGTGTCCATGTCCTCCGGCCGCTCCCAGCACGCGTGGTCCTTGCCCGCGTCCCCAACCTAGCGACAGTCGGTCACGCTCACAGTGAGTTGAGGAGTGGTCCGGTCCACATGGCTTTGTACTTTGCGGCGAGGAACACCAGCCCCATGCATCAATCAACAGTGCCGGAACGAGGGACGGACCTGGACGTAGACGGTGTCGGGGTGGGCGGTGGCCTTGAGGAGGTAGTCGGCGCCCCAGCGGACGGCGTCCCGGGCGTGCTGCAGCTCGCCCTTCATCATGCCGCCGAACTCCAGCACGCTCCACGCCAGCATCGTCGAGCTGAACGCCAGCGGGAACCCGAACTTGACGTTGTCGCCGGCGTCGTAGTACCCGCCGGTCAAATCCACCTGAAAACAGCCAGCCAGCATGTCAGCCATCGAACACAATGCCATGCAATGCAGAGGAAATGCAGCAAGAAGGGCCGGAGGTGCTCGCCTTGACGGAGGAGCCGTCGGAGAGGCCGGAGCTCCGGCGCCAGGACACGCGCTGAGACGGCGGCAGCCGGCCGGACCTCTGGCCCTCGAAGAAGAGGATGGACTTGGTGAGGGCGTCCCGGTAGTCGTGCTTGGCGGGGCCGTGGTGCGGCAGGGCGGCGGCATTGCGGAGAAGCAGGCCAGCCAGGGCCAGCAGGAGGCAGCAGCGGAGGATGGCAGCCATGGGCGAGCGAGCGAACAACTGTGCGCCGTGTGTGTGCAGGGGAGAGAAGAACCGGAGCAGAGCGCTAGTGCTGGTTAACTACCGGCTACCGGCTACCGGCCACCTCTCCTCTCTGCCCTGCTCTGCGCCTCTGCCATTGTAGTTGGCACTCGAGCGCTGCTTTTAAAGACCGGCCATGGTTTTTTTTTCAGCGAGATGCGAGCTCGTTCACATGGCAGTGCCAAGTGGGAGCTGAGGCTTTGATAAACAAATGGCGCTGCTTCCATTACTAGTGTAGTGATGGTTTTGCTTCTATGGTGAAAGGAATACTGGCGTTTTCAGATCATTTTGGGCTCAAGAAGACATCGTTTTAGAGAAGTTCAGTTTTCTCTGCGAGATGTGGGCTCGTTCACATGGCAATGTCCGGTGCGGGATGGGCCAAATGGCTCTACTTCCATTAGTGGTACTGGTTTCGCTCTTATGGCGAAAGAAACAGTGCTAGCGTTTTCAGATCATTTTGGCGCAGGAAGACATGATCCAAAGATGGCGTGTTTCAACTTATGGCACTGTGGCAGCGCTAGTACGTAAATACTCTACATTACTCAAGGCTCACTAATACTAGTACACACCACTTTGAGTAGCTAGTTTCCCGCTTCTCTCCTTCACTCGGGATTATTTAATTCCAAAATGCTGGGAAAATATGCTCATGTGCTTAGTTTGGGGAGCTGCTGCATCGATAGCACTCACCAAAATATTACAACAAATCATCAAGAATAAGTCTGCTCTTATCTAAACAATAATCACTGCTATGCTACCAGTATGAGTCCGTACGAATCAAAGATGCGTGCATGAGGTCATTCCACGGTCTAGCAGTGCCACCGTGTTGCCCCAAGTCTTGCGTGCGTGCAGGAAGGACAAGATTTCCGTTCTAACCTTTTATGCTAACAAAATCCCGAACTGGCCTTGTTTAGAAAAAGATCTGATTTTTTTTTATCAGGCCTAGCGTCCAGCTTACACGGGTGGCACCTGACCCGTTGACCGGCCGGCGTGGCAAAGGTCCAAACACCAAGCACCTTGGCGTCTCGCCCTGCTAATTGAATCGAACGCGCGCAGGCCCAACCCACCCAGTCCCGTCTCCTTCCTGGCACCGCCCGAAGCAAAGAGGGTCTCTCCCTCACACCAAATCACCCCTTAATCTATTCCATCCTCCACTCAAATTCATGGATCTGAGCCCCCCAAACATCCTCGAGGTATTCTCCCCCATTTCCTCCAATTTGTTTTGGTTAGAATATCTCCTTTTGGTTGCATTATTCAACATTGGATGATGTTAGATGAGTATTTTTTTTTTGTTTTAGGAATTTTTGTGTGGTTCTTAGATGGTGTAGATGATTTGTAGATAGTAGATGATGGGTTGTTGAATACGTATGCAATTATATTTCTGCTTTTTTTCATATGTAGATCGTCCTATTGTTGGCATACTTTTTTTGCAAAAGAGATGATGAAATTTGATGGTTGTGTGTGACATGATTTGTTAGAGAGATTGGTTTGGATACTCTAGATGATACCCCCTCCATTCATAAATGTAGGGTGTATAGTTTTTGGCACAGAAATTAAAGAACGCACATGAAGGGAAAACTTCACAAGTTTTGGGCGAGATTACACCTAACTAATTGACATGAAAAAATAGAGGAGCTTCCCTAATATAAGGAAATGTAATCAAATCCCTAAAAACATTATCTAGACAAGTGGTGCAACGCAATACACCTTATATTTCGGATTTTTTTCTCAAAAATCTATACACATGACATCAAGTAACGGAGGGAGTATGTATTTGCATATGATGAAATTTTGCATATGGTTGTATGTGACACTATATTATTTTAGACTTTTTTTATTGAAAGATGATGTGCGTATTTTTGAGGAGAATGATGTGTGCATATAGGAAAAGGAATGCATAACATGGAGAAGCAAATTGTATTGTTTGATATTGTTCATATACTTATAGATCATGTTATGATTTGTTTGGTCGGATGGCGGATCCTGATGGACCTTGGTATGACAGATTAATCAAGGAGTTCGACAAGAGCATCATGCTCGGGCCATTGAGAACCTCGAATTACCTATCAATTGCAAAGGTTAGGAGCAAAGGCTTTTACTGTCACCTTGAATTACCTTCACATCCTAGACCTTTACAACGATAGTGGTATACTTCATGGCCATAAGGCACAGATGCTGAGTGGGACCCCTTCACAACATTCATGAAGTTATTAAACTAAGCATTCAACAGAGGATCTCATATCCAAAATAATGTTTCGGACCCTACACATACCAAGGTTCATCCATATCCCCGAGAACTAGGGGTCTACTCACACATGGAGACAACAAACATCATGACAAGGGTGATGGCAAACATGGATGGGTGATTCGGATAACACACAAGATGATCCACTAGGGTTCTTGATGTTACGATGGTAAGGATCTGGATGAGGATGACGATGCCGGTGGCGAGGATGGTGATGATGATGTCAGTGGTGATGATGTTGTAGGCCCCTCGGGCGTGAGGAAGAAGATGCGGCTCTTCTCCTTGCCAGTCCCTCCTCCGGATGAACTCTAGAGGCTAGGGCTCTGCCTTCTGGACGAGTTCCTGGTCTCTCTGAGCGTCTGATCCCCGCTCTAATTTCATGGGGTGGAATTAGTCGATCTGGCGACAGCGTTGGCACTTCATACGGCCGCCCATGCGAGCGGGCGCAGTTGCATGGAACACCATCTTTTGCTCTAGAAGCATGGTGATGATTTCCTCTTTAACCTTCCTGCTTGATCCTTTTATGGTAGGTGATTATCAGTTCAAATAGGTGATTCCACCGCCATTCTGGGGGTTTCTTCCATATTCTGTTAAATGGTCCAAAAGGCATTACCTGAGAGATTATCAACAAAAAGAGGTGCGCGAACACGATAAAATTCTATAAATCCTACCATGTAGGCACAAAATACTTAGTAAAATTATCAAATAAATTGGACTCATCAATGACCCATGAACCATTCCCAGTTGTCTTGGTGCTGAAAATGCCACTGGAAACACATCGTCGTTGGAGGAGTGCGTGACTACTACCACTAGTATGCCCTTGTATCTGTCGATCAAGAAGGTGCCATCTAGAGACAAGACCGGACGACAATGCTCGAATGCCCGCCACACATTACCCATAACTCTAGAAGGCACGGTGGAACACTGTCGATATCATCGACCACATAATGCATGCCCGGGTTCCTACGTGCAATCGTTGCCAACAACCTCGGGAGGTGGTTGTATGCTTCTTCGTAATCACCATACAACATCCTAATAGCATTTGCCTTGGCCTTCCATGTCTTCCCATACTTGACTTCATAACCAAATTGCTTTTTGACCATCCGCATGAGAAACTTCACTTTGACAGTGGGATCAACGACTATGTCATTCATAAATTTGTATCTGAGATACTCAGACGTGAGCTGACGGTGTGTCTTACGAAGTCGTTTTGATGTTGGTTTGCACCTATGAGTGGCTACACAACCTTTTAACACCCTTTCTTTAGTTTCTTCAAGCTTTCTTGCATGAACTGTCCATGGGCATCCTTCTTGCTCACACTTCATGGTGTAACGCAACTTTTTGGCGGAGTGCTCAACATAATATGGCCTATGGTTTCGAATGGCATAGTCAAACAACAAAACCTTCACCCCAGCCAAACTTAGGAACTTCACTCCTTTCTTCAAATAAGCATTCTCATCCTCGTTCTCCTCCCTTGGTTCGCCTGGATCCAGGCATGGTGTTGGATCAATTGTCATTATTCTCAAGCACCATCAACCACTACAGGAATCAACTTATTCGTCGTCCGCCATGGCAGACGACAAAGGCACCAAAAGCGGACGGCAAAGCTCTTTGTTGTCCGCCACCGACGGCAAACTTGCCCGGCAAAGAGAGTGACAGTAAACAGGTTCTTTGCCGCCTGCTTCCGCAAAGCGGACGACAAAGGACCTTTACCGTAAGTGGCAGACGACAAAGAACATGGACGGCACAAACCATGTGTTAGCCACATTAGGTGGCTAATAGCAGCCTTTGTCGTCCGTCAACTGACAACAAAGCTGCACAACCCTTTGTCGTCTGCTTTGTGACGCTGGCAGACGCGTCAGCAGACCCAGCCGTTTGTCGTCTGCCATGAACGGCAAACTGACCAAATGGGTCAGCTCCCAGGTTGTGTAGGTTGCTGCCACGTGGCTTCTTTACCGTCGGCGGCAGACGACAAAGGTCCCTTTGCCGTCGGCGGCGGACGGCAAAGTGCCTGTATTGTTGCTGTTTTTTCTGTTTTCTGTTATATCCCTGCATTTTCAAAAGATATATATGATATATAGTTTTTCAACATCAAACATAGCCCAGGTATCAAACATCTAGCAGTCCATCAATGCAACAGAACACATAGGGTATTAAACGATCCAATGCATACATAGTTTCACGGAGTTCATCCATATATACATACATAGTTTCACATTGTTCATCAATACAAATGAAAACAAGAACTAAACACTAACCGTCTGAAGGAATATGCCCTAGAGGCAATAATAAAGTTGTTATTTATATTTCCTTATATCATGATAAATGTTTATTATTCATGATAGAATTGTATTAACCGGAAACTTAGTACATGTGTGAATACATAGACAAAACAAAGTGTCCCTATTATGCCTCTACTTGACTAGCTCATTAATCAAAGATGGTTATGTTTCCTGGCCATAGGCATGTGTTGTGATTTGACGAATGGGGTCACATCATTAGAGAATGATGTGATGGACAAGACACATCCATTAGCTTAGCACAATGATCGATAAGTTTTATTGCTATTGCTTTCTTCATGACTTATACATGTTCCTCTGACTATGAGATTATGCAACTCTCGAATACCAGAGGAACACCTTGTGTGCTATCAAACGTCACAACGTAACTTGGTGATTATAAAGATGCTCTATAGGTGTCTCCGAAGGTGTTTGTTGGGTTGGCATAGATCGAGAATAGGATTTGTCACTCCGTGTATCGGAGAGGTATCTCTGGGCCCTCTCGGTAATGCTCATCACTATAAGCCTCACAAGCAATGAGATTAATGAGTTAGTTGCGGGATGAAGCATTACAGAATGAGTAAAGAGACTTGCTGGTAATGAGATTGAACTAGGTATGATGATACTGACGATCGAATCTCGGGCAAGTAACATACCGATGACAAAGGGAACAACGTATGTTGTTGTGCGGTTTGACCGATAAAGATCTTCATAGAATATGTAGGAGCCAATATGAGCATCCAGATTCCGCTATTGGTTATTGACCAGAGATGTGTCTCGGTCATGTCTACATAGTTCTCGAACCCGTAGGGTCCGCACGCTTAACGTTCGATGAGGATTTGTATTATGAGATATGTGTTTTTGATGAGTGAAGTTTGTCCAAAGTCCCGGATGAGATCACGGACATGACAAGGAGTCTTGAAATGGTCGAGAGGTAAAGACTGATATATTTTAAGGTGGTATTCAGACACTGGAAGGGTTCCGGAGTGTATCGTTTACAAACTGGAGTATCAGAAGGGTTACCGGACCCCCCCCCCCCCCCGTGGAAGACATGGGCCATATGGGCCATGGGAGGGAGGCTAACCAACCTACAAGGGGCTAGTACGCCCCCCACAAGGGAGGAGGCCGAATTGGACTAGGTAAAGGGGGCGCCACCCCCTTTCCTTCTCCTACTCCCTCTCCTTCCCCCTTTCCACCTTCGTAAGAAGGAAAAAAGAGGGGGGGAATCCTACTAGGAGTGGAATCCTAGTAGGACTCCCTCCTCCCTTGGCGCGCCCTTGGTGGCCGGCCTCCTCCTCTCTCCTTTATATACGGGGGCAGGGGGCACCCCAAAGGCACAACATTGTCTTAGCCGTGTGCGGTGCCCCCCTCCACCGTTTACTCCTCTGATAGTATCATCGTAGTGCTTAGGCGAAGCCCTGCACAGATCACATCATCAACACCATCATCACGCTATCGTGATGACGAAACTCTCCCTCGACTCTCTGCTGGATCAAGAGTTTGAGGAACGTCATCGAGCTGAACGTGTGCTGAACTTGGAGGTGCCGTACGTTCGGTGCTAGATCAGTTGGATCGTGAAGATGTTCGACTACATCAACCACATTAACAAAATACTTCCTCTTTCGGTCTACGAGGTTACATGGACACACTCTCACCCTCCCGTTGAGATGCATCTCCTAGATAGATCTTGTGTGATTGTAGGATTTTTTTTTAAAATTGCATGCTACGTTCCCAACAGTGGCATCAGAGCTAGGTCTATGCATAGATGATATGCACGAGTAGAACACAAAGAGTTGCGGGCGATAATAGTCATACTTCTTACCACCAATGTCTTACTTTGATTCGGCAGTATTGTTGGATGAAGCGGCCCGGACCGACATTACATGACCGCGTTCATGAGATTGGTTCTACCAACATGCATTGCACACAAGTGGCTGGCGAGTGTCTGTTTCTCCAACTTTAGTTGAATCGAGTTTGACTATGGCCGGTCCTTGTTGAAGGTTAAAACAACACACTTGACGAAACATCGTTGTGGTTTTGATGCTGTTGGAAATATGCCCTAGAGGCAATAATAAAAGCATTATTATTATATTTTCTTGTTCATGATAATTGTCTTTATTCATGCTATAATTGTGTTATCCGGAAATCGTAATACATGTGTGAATAACAGACACCAACATGTCCCTAGTGAGCCTCTAGTTGACTAGCTCGTTGATCAACAGATAGTCATGGTTTCCTGACTATGGACACTGGATGTCATTGATAACGAGATCACATCATTGGGAGAATGATGTGATGGACAAGACCCAATCCTAAACATAGCACAAGATCGTATAGTTTGTTTGCTAGAGTTTTCCAATGTCAAAGTATCTTTTCCTTAGACCATGAGATCGTGTAACTCCCGGATACCGTAGGAGTGCTTTGGGTATGCCAAACGTCACAATGTAACTGGGTGACTATAAAGGAGGACTACGGGTATCTCCGAAAGTGTCTGTTGGGTGACATGGATCAAGACTGGGATTTGTCACTCCGTATGATGGAGAGGTATCACTGGGCCCACTCGGTAATGCATCATCATAATGAGCTCAGAGTGACCAAGTGTCTGGTCACGGGATCATGCATTACGGTACAAGTAAAGTGACTTGCCGGTAACGAGATTGAACAAGGTATTGGGATACCGACGATCGAATCTCGGGCAAGTAACATATCGATAGACAAAGGGAATAGCGTACGGGATTGATTGAATCCTCGACATCGTGGTTCATCCAATGAGATCATCGTGGAGCATGTGGGAGCCAACATGGGTATCCAGATCCCGCTGTTGGTTATTGACCGGAGAGTCGTCTCGGTCATGTCTGCTTGTCTCCCGAACCCGTAGGGTCTACACACTTAAGGTTCGGTGACGCTAGGGTTATGAAGATATGTATATGCAGAAACCTGAATGTTGTTCGGAGTCCCGGATGAGATCCCGGACGTCACGAGGAGTTCCGGAATGGTCCGGAGGTAAAGAATTATATATAGGAAGTGCTATTTCGGGCATCGGGACAAGTTTCGGGGTTATCGGTATTGTACCGGGACCACCGGAAGGGTCCCGGGGGTCCACCGGATGGGGCCACCTGTCCCGGGGGGCCACATGGGCTGTAGGGGGTGCGCCTTGGCCTAGATGGGCCAAGGGCACCAGCCCCTATAGGCCCATGCGCCTAGGGTTTCCACCATGGAAGAGTCCATGTGATGGAAGGCACCCCTAGGTGCCTTGGGGCGGAGGGAAACCTCCCCTTGGCCGCCGCCCCCCCTAGTAGATCTCATCTACTAGGGCCGGCGCCCCCCTGGCACCCCTATATATAGTGGGGGGAGAGGAGGGATTTCACACCAGCCCCTGGCGCCTCCATCCCCCCCCCCCCGTTACATCTCTCCCTCGTAGTCTCGGCGAAGCCCTGCTGCTGTGACGCCCTGCATCCACCACCACACCGTCGTGCTGCTGGATCTTCATCAACCTCTCCTCCCCCCTTGCTGGATCAAGAAGGAGGAGACGTCTCCCGTCCCGTACGTGTGTTGAACGCGGAGGTGCCGTCCGTTCGGCGCTGGTCATCGGTGATTTGGATCACGTCGAGTACGACTACATCATCATCGTTCTTTTGAACGCTTCCGTGCACGATCTACAAAGGTATGTAGATGCATCTAATCACTCGTTGCTAGATGAACTCCTAGATGATCTTGGTGAAATGAGTAGGAAAATTTTTGTTTTCTGCAACGTTCCCCAACAGTGGCATCATGAGCTAGGTCTATGCGTAGTTCTTCTTGCGCGAGTAGAACACAATTTGTTGTGGGCGTAGATTTGTCAAATTTCTTGCCGTTACTAGTCCTTTCTTGCTTCAGCGGTATTGTGGGATGAAGCGGCCCGGACCAACCTTACACGTACGCTTACGTGAGACCGGTTCCACCGACTAACATGCACTAGTTGCATAAGGTGGCTGGCGGGTGTCTGTCTCTCTCACTTTAGTTGGAGCAGAATCGATGAACAGGGTCCTTATGAAGGGTAAATAGAAGTTGACAAATCACGTTGTGGCTTTAACGTAGGTAAGAAAACATTCTTGCTAGAACCCTAATTCAGCCACGTAAAACTTGCAACAACAATTAGAGGACGTCTAACTTGTTTTTGCAGCAAGTGGTTTGTGATATGATATGGCCAAAGTTGTGATGAATGATGAATGATCTATATGTGATGTATGAGATGTTCATGCTATTGTAATAGGATTCACGACTTGCATGTCGATGAGTATGACAACCGGCAGGAGCCATAGGAGTTGTCTTTATTCTTTTTATGACCTGCGTGTCATCGAGAAACGCCATGTAAATTACTTTACTTTATTGCTAAATGCGTTAGCCATAGTAGTAGAAGTAATAGTTGCCGAGCAACTTCATGGAGACACGATGATGGAGATCATGATGATGGAGATCATGGTGTCAACCGGTGACAAGATGATCATGGAGCCCCAAGATGGAGATCAAAGGAGCTATGTGATATTGGCCATATCATGTCACGTTTATTATTTGATTGCATGTGATGTTTATCATGTTTTGCATCTTGTTTACTTAGAACGACGGTAGTAAATAAGATGATCCCTCACAATAAATTCAAGAAGTGTTCCCCCTAACTGTGCACCGTTGCGACAGTTTGCTGTTTCAAAACACCACGTGATGATCGGGTGTTTTATTCAGACGTTCACATACAACGGGTGTAAGACAGATTTACACATGCAAACACTTAGGTTAACTTGACGAGCCTAGCATGTACAGACATGGCCTCGGAACACAGAAGACCGAAAGGTCGAGCATGAGTCATATAGAAGATACGATCAACATGAAGATGTTCACCGACGTTGACTAGTCCGTCTCACGTGATGATCGGACACGGTCTAGTTAAACTCGGATCATGTAATACTTAGATGACTGGAGGGATGTCTAATCTAAGTGGGAGTTCATTAATAATTTGATTAGTTGAACTTAATTATCATGAAATTAGTCTAAATATTTTACAATATGTCTTGTAGATTAAATGGCCAACGTAGTCCTCAACTTCAACGCGTTCCTAGAGAAAACCAAGCTGAAAGACGATGGCAGCAACTATACGGACTGGGTCCGGAACCTGAGGATCATCCTCATAGCTGCCAAGAAAGATTATGTCCTACAAGCACCGCTTGGTGACGCACCCGTTCTCCCTGCAGAACAAGATGTTATGAACGCTTGGCAGGCACGTTCCGATGACTACTCCCTCATTCAGTGCGGCATGCTTTACAGCCTAGAGCCGGGACTCCAAAAGCGTTTTGAGAGACATGGAGCATATGAGATGTTCGAAGAGCTGAAAATGGTTTTCCAAGCTCATGCCCGGGTCGAGAGATATGAAGTCTCCGACAAATTCTTCAGCTGTAAGATGGAGGAAAACAGTTCTGTCAGTGAGCACATACTCACTATGTCTGGGTTGCATAACCGCTTGACTCAGCTGGGAGTTAATCTCCCAGATGATGCGGTCATTGACAGAATCCTCCAGTCGCTTCCACCAAGCTACAAGAGCTTTGTGATGAACTTCAATATGCAGGGGATGGAAAAGACCATTCCTGAAGTATTTGCTATGCTGAAATCAGCAGAGGTAGAAGTCAGGAAGGAACATCAAGTGTTGATGGTCAATAAAACCACTAAGTTCAAGAAAGGCAAGGGTAAAAAGAACTTCAAGAAGGACGGCAAGGAGGTTGCCGCGCCCGGCAAGCAAGCTGCCGGGAAGAAGCCAAAGAATGGACCCAAGCCCGAGACTGAGTGCTTTTATTGCAAGGGAAGCGGTCACTGGAAGCGGAACTGCCCTAAGTACTTAGCGGATAAGAAGGCCGGCAAAACAAAAGGTATATGTGATATACATGTAATTGATGTGTACCTTACTAGTGCCCGTAGTAGCTCCTGGGTATTTGATACCGGTGCAGTTGCTCACATTTGTAACTCAAAGCAGGGGCTGCGGAATAAGCGGAAACTGGCAAAGGACGAGGTGACGATGCGCGTCGGGAATGGTTCCAAGGTCAATGTGGTCGCCGTCGGCACGCTACCTCTGCATCTCCCTTCGGGATTAGTTTTAAACCTTAATAATTGTTATTTAGTGCCAGCTTTGAGCATGAACATTGTATCGGGATCTCGTTTAATTCGAGATGGCTACTCTTTTAAATCTGAGAATAATGGTTGTTCCATTTTTATGAGAGATATGTTTTATGGTCATGCTCCTATGGTGAATGGTTTATTCTTTATGAATCTCGAACGTGATGCTACACATGTTCATAATGTGAGTACCAAAAGAAGTAAGGTTGATAATGATAGTCCCACATACCTGTGGCACTGCCGCCTTGGTCACATAGGTGTCAAACGCATGAAGAAGCTCCATGCTGATGGACTTTTAGAGTCTCTTGATTATGAATCATTTGACACATGCGAACCATGCCTTATGGGTAAAATGACCAAGACTCCGTTCTCAGGAACAATGGAGCGAGCAACCGACTTATTGGAAATCATACATACTGATGTGTGCGGTCCAATGAGTGTTGAGGCTCGCGGTGGCTATCGTTATGTTCTCACCCTCACTGATGATTTAAGTAGGTATGGGTATATCTACTTAATGAAACACAAGTCTGAAACCTTTGAAAAGTTCAAGGAATTTCAGAGTGAGGTTGAAAATCAACGTGACAGGAAAATCAAGTTTCTACGATCAGATCGTGGAGGAGAATACTTGAGTCACGAGTTTGGCACACACTTAAGAAAATGTGGAATAGTTTCACAACTCACGCCGCCTGGAACACCTCAGCGTAATGGTGTGTCCGAACGTCGTAATCGCACTCTATTAGATATGGTGCGATCTATGATGTCTCTTACCGATTTACCGCTATCCTTTTGGGGCTATGCTTTAGAGACTGCCGCATTCACTTTAAATAGGGCTCCGTCGAAATCCGTTGAGACGACACCGTATGAATTATGGTTTGGGAAGAAACCTAAGCTGTCGTTTCTAAAAGTTTGGGGATGCGATGCTTATGTCAAGAAACTTCAACCTGAAAAGCTCGAACCCAAGTCGGAAAAATGCGTCTTCATAGGATACCCAAAAGAAACTATTGGGTACACCTTCTACCTCAGATCCGAAGGCAAGATCTTTGTTGCCAAGAATGGGTCCTTTCTGGAGAAAGAGTTTCTCTCGAAAGAAGTAAGTGGGAGGAAAGTAGAGCTTGATGAAGTATTACCTCTTGAACCGGAAAATGGCGCAACTCAAGAAAATGTTCCTGAGGTGCCTGCACCGACTAGAGAGGAAGTTAATGAAATGATCAAGATACTTCTGATCAAGCCCCTACTGAAATTCGAAGGTCCACAAGGACACGTTCCGCACCAGAGTGGTACGGCAACCCTGTCTTGGAAATCATGCTGTTAGACAACGGTGAACCTTCGAACTATGAAGAAGCGATGGCGGGCCCGGATTCCGACAAATGGCTAGAAGCCATGAAATCCGAGATAGGATCCATGTATGAAAACAAAGTATGGACTTTGACTGACTTGCCCGTTGAGCGGCGAGCCATAGAAAATAAATGGATCTTTAAGAGGAAGACAGACGCGGATGGTAATGTGACCATCTATAAAGCTCGGCTTGTCGCTAAGGGTTATCGACAAGTTCAAGGGGTTGACTACGATGAGACTTTCTCACCGGTAGCGAAGCTGAAGTCCGTCCGAATCATGTTAGCAATTGCCGCATTCTATGATTACGAAATATGGCAAATGGACGTCAAAACGGCATTCCTTAATGGTTTCCTTAAGGAAGAATTGTATATGATGCAGCCGGAAGGTTTTGTCGATCCTAAGAATGCTGACAAAGTGTGCAAGCTCCAACGCTCGATTTATGGGCTGGTGCAAGCATCTCGGAGTTGGAACATTCGCTTTGATGAGATGATCAAAGCGTTTGGGTTTACACAGACTTATGGAGAAGCCTGCGTTTACAAGAAAGTGAGTGGGAGCTCTGTAGCATTTCTCATATTATATGTAGATGACATACTTTTGATGGGAAATGATATAGAACTCTTGGACAGCATCAAGGCCTACTTGAATAAAAGTTTTTCAATGAAGGACCTTGGAGAAGCTGCTTATATATTAGGCATCAAAATCTATAGAGATAGATCGAGACGCCTCATAGGTCTTTCACAAAGCACATACCTTGATAAGATATTGAAGAAGTTCAATATGGATCAATCCAAGAAGGGGTTCTTGCCTGTGTTACAAGGTATGAAATTGAGCTCAGCTCAATGTCCGACCACGGCAGAAGATATAGAAGAGATGAGCGTCATCCCCTATGCCTCAGCCATAGGTTCTATTATGTATGCCATGCTGTGTACCAGACCTGATGTTAACCTTGCCGTCAGTTTGGTAGGAAGGTACCAAAGTAATCCCGGCAAGGAACACTGGACAGCGGTCAAGAATATCCTGAAGTACCTGAAAAGGACTAAGGAAATGTTTCTCGTTTATGGAGGTGACGAAGAGCTCGTCGTAAAGGGTTACGTCGACGCTAGCTTCGACACAGATCTGGATGACTCTAAGTCACAAACCGGATACGTGTATATTTTGAATGGTGGGGCAGTAAGCTGGTGCAGTTGCAAGCAAAGCGTCGTGGCGGGATCTACATGTGAAGCGGAGTACATGGCAGCCTCGGAGGCAGCACATGAAGCAATATGGGTGAAGGAGTTCATCACCGACCTAGGAGTCATACCCAATGCGTCGGGGCCGATCAAGCTCTTCTGTGACAACACTGGAGCTATTGCACTTGCCAAGGAGCCCAGGTTTCACAAGAAGACAAGGCACATCAAGCGTCGCTTCAACTCCATTCGTGAAAATGTTCAAGATGGAGACATAGAGATTTGTAAAGTACATACGGACCTGAATATAGCAGATCCGTTGACTAAACCTCTCCCTAGAGCAAAACATGATCAACACCAGAATTCCATGGGTGTTCGATTCATCACAATGTAACTAGATTATTGACTCTAGTGCAAGTGGGAGACTGTTGGAAATATGCCCTAGAGGCAATAATAAAAGCATTATTATTATATTTCCTTGTTCATGATAATTGTCTTTATTCATGCTATAATTGTGTTATCCGGAAATCGTAATACATGTGTGAATAACAGACACCAACATGTCCCTAGTGAGCCTCTAGTTGACTAGCTCGTTGATCAACAGATAGTCATGGTTTCCTGACTATGGACACTGGATGTCATTGATAACGAGATCACATCATTGGGAGAATGATGTGATGGACAAGACCCAATCCTAAACATAGCACAAGATCGTATAGTTCGTTTGCTAGAGTTTTCCAATGTCAAAGTATCTTTTCCTTAGACCATGAGATCGTGTAACTCCCGGATACCGTAGGAGTGCTTTGGGTATGCCAAACGTCACAACGTAACTGGGTGACTATAAAGGTAGACTACGGGTATCTCCGAAAGTGTCTGTTGGGTGACATGGATCAAGACTGGGATTTGTCACTCCGTATGACGGAGAGGTATCACTGGGCCCACTCGGTAATGCATCATCATAATGAGCTCAGAGTGACCAAGTGTCTGGTCACGGGATCATGCATTACGGTACGAGTAAAGTGACTTGCCGGTAACGAGATTGAACGAGGTATTGGGATACCGACGATCGAATCTCGGGCAAGTAACATATCGATAGACAAAGGGAATAGCGTACGGGATTGATTGAATCCTCGACATCGTGGTTCATCCGATGAGATCATCGTGGAGCATGTGGGAGCCAACATGGGTATCCAGATCCCGCTGTTGGTTATTGACCGGAGAGTCGTCTCGGTCATGTCTGCTTGTCTCCCGAACCCGTAGGGTCTACACACTTAAGGTTCGGTGACGCTAGGGTTATGAAGATATGTATATGCAGAAACCCGAATGTTGTTCGGAGTCCCGGATGAGATCCCGGACGTCACGAGGATTTCCGGAATGGTCCGGAGGTAAAGAATTATATATAGGAAGTGCTATTTCAGGCATCGGGACAAGTTTCGGGGTTATCGGTATTGTACCGGGACCACCGGAAGGGTCCCGGGGGTCCACCGGATGGGGCCACCTATCCCGGGGGGCCACATGGGCTGTAGGGGGTGCGCCTTGGCCTAGATGGGCCAAGGGCACCAGCCCCTATAGGCCCATGCGCCTAGGGTTTCCACCATGGAAGAGTCCATGTGATGGAAGGCACCCCTAGGTGCCTTGGGGGGGGGGAGGGAAACCTCCCCTTGGCCGCCCCCCCCCTAGTAGATCTCATCTACTAGGGCCGGCGCCCCCCTGGCACCCCTATATATAGTGGGGGGAGAGGAGGGATTTCACACCAGCCCCTGGCGCCTCCATCCCCCGCCCCGTTACGTCTCTCCCTCGTAGTCTCGGCGAAGCCCTGCTGCTGTGACGCCCTGCATCCACCACCACGCCGTCGTGCTGCTGGATCTTCATCAACCTCTCCTCCCCCCTTGCTGGATCAAGAAGGAGGAGACGTCTCCCGTCCCGTACGTGTGTTGAACGCGGAGGTGCCGTCCGTTCGGCGCTGGTCATCGGTGATTTGGATCACGTCGAGTACGACTACATCATCACCGTTCTTTTGAACGCTTCCGTGCACAATCTACAAAGGTATGTAGATGCATCTAATCACTCGTTGCTAGATGAACTCCTAGATGATCTTGGTGAAACGAGTAGGAAATTTTTTGTTTTCTGCAACGTTCCCGAACAGATGCATAGGTAAGAACAGTTCTTTCTAGAAGCCCATAGCAGCCACGTAAAACTTGCAATAACAAAGTAGAGGACGTCTAACTTGTTTCTTCAGGGCTTGTTGTGATATCGTATGGTCAAGACATGATGTGATGTAGATTGTTGTATGAGATGATCATGTTTTGTAACAAAGTTATCAACAACTGGTAGGAGCCATATGGTTGTCGCTTCATCGTATGAAATGCAATCACCATGTACCTGCTTTACGTTATCACTAAGCAGTAGCGATAGCCGTAGTAGCAATAGTTGGCGAGACGACAACGATGCTACGATGGAGATTAAGGTTTCAAGCCGGTGATGATGGAGATCATGACGGTGCTTTGGAGATGGTGATCAAAGGCACAAGATGATGATAGCCATATCATGTCACACATTTTGACTGCATGTGATGTTTATCCTTTATGCATCTTATTTTGCTTAGTACGGCGGTAGCATTATAAGAGGATCCCTCACTAAATTTCAAGGTATAAGTGTTCTCCCTGAGTATGCACCATTGCTATAGTTCGTTGTGCCGAGACTGAAGGAAATATGCCCTAGAGGCAATAATAAAGTCATTATTTATTTCCTTATTTCATGATAAATGTTTATTATTCATGCTAGAATGGTATTAATAGGAAATTCAGTACATGTGTGAATACATAGACAAAACATAGTGTCCCTAGTATGCCTCTACTTGACTAGCTCGTTAATCAAAGATGGTTATGTTTCCTAACCATAGACATGTGTTTTCATTTGATGAATGGGGTCACATCATTAGGAGAATGATGTGATGGACAAGACCCATCCGTTAGCTTAGCATCATGATCGTTACAGTTTCATTGCTACTGCTTTCTTCATGACTTATACATGTTCCTCACACTATGAGATTATGCAACTCTCGAATACCGGAGAAACACTTTGTGTGCTACCAAACGTCACAATGTAAAAGGGTGACTATAAAGGTGCTCTATAGGTGTCTTTGAATGTGTTTGTTGGGTTGGCATAGATCGAGATTAGGATTTGTCACTCCGTGTATCGGAGAGGTATCTCTGTCCCTCTCAGTAATGCTCATCACTATAAGCCTTGCAAGCAATGTGACTAATGAGTTAGTTGCGGGATGAAGCATTACGGAACGAGTAAAGATACTTGCCAGTAACGAGATTGAACTAGGTATTGAGATACCGACGATCGAATCTCGGGCAAGTAACATACCGAGGACAAAGGGAATAACGTATGTTGTTATGCGGTTTGACCGATAAAGATCTTCGTAGAATATGTAGGAACCACTATGAGCATCTAGGTTCCGATGTTGGTTATTGACCGGAGATGTGTCTCGGTCATATCTACATAGTTCTCGAACCCGTAGGGTCCGCACGCTTAACGTTCGATGACGATTGGTATTATGAGTTTATATGATATGATGTACCGAAGATTTTTTGGAGTCCTGGATGTGATCACGGACACGACGAGGAGTCTCGAAATGGTCGAGATATAAAGATTGATATATTGGACGACTATATTTGGACACCAGAAGTGTTCCGGAGAAGTTTTGGATAAAACTGGAGTACCGGGAGGTTACGAGAACCCCCCCCCCCCCCGGAGGTCAATGGGCCTTCATGGGCCTTAGTGGAAATAGAAGGCAGCAAGGGAGCTGTGGGTCACGCCCCCCTTAGGCCCAAAACGAATTGGTTTAGGATTTGGGGGCCGGCCCCCTCTTTCCTTCTCCCCTCCTCCCCTTTCCTTCCCCTCCTAGTTGGACTAGGAAAGGGGGAACCTACTCCTAGTAGGAGTAGGATTCCCCCCTTGGGGCGCACCCTATGAGGCCGCTGGCCCCCTCCCCTTGCTCCTTTATATACGGGGGAGGGGGCGCCCCTAGAACACACAAGTTGATTGTTTAGCCGTGTGCGGTGCCCCCCTCCACGGTTACACACCTCGGTCATATCATCGTAGTGCTTAGGCGAAGCCCTGCACCGGTAACTTCATCATCACTGTCACCACGCCATCGTGCTGACGAAACTCTCCCTCGACCTCAGCTGGATCTAGAGTTCGTGGGACATCACCAGCTGAACGTGTGCAGATCGCGGAGGTGCTGTACCTTCGGTGCTAGGATCGGTCGGATCGTGAAGACGTACGACTACATCAACCGCGTTGTCATAATGCTTCCGCTTTCGGTCTACAAGGGTACGTAGACAATACTCTCCCCTCTCGTTGCTATGCATCACCTAGTGATAGATCTTGCATGATTGTAGGAAAACTGTTAAAATTACCGCGTTCCCCAACAGTGGCATCCGAGCCAGGTCTATGCGTAGATGTTATATGCACGAGTAGAACACAAAGAGTTGTGGGTGATAATAGTCATACTGCTTACCAGCATGCCATACTTTGATTCAGCGGTATTGTTGGATGAAGCGGCTCAGACCGACATTACGCGTACGCTTACGCAAGACTGGTTGTACCGACGTGCTTTGCACATAGGTGGCTGGTGAGTGTGTGTTTCTCCAATTTTAGTTGAACTGAGTGTGCCTACACCCGGTCCTTGTTGAGGGTTAAAACAACGCACTTGACGAAAAATCGTTGTGGTTTTGATATGTAGATAAGAATGGTTCTTGCTAGAAGCTCGTAGCAGCCATGTAAAACTTGCAGCAACAAAGTAGAGGACGTCTAACTTGTTTTTGTAGGGCTTGCTGTGATGTGATATGGTCAAGGCATGATGTGATACAAATTGTTGTATGAGATGATCATGTTTTGTAACAAAGTTATTGGCAATTGGCAGGAGCCATATGGTTGTCGCTTTATTGTATGCAATGCAATCACCATGTAATTGTTTTACTTTATCACTAAGCGATAGCAATAGTCGTAGTAACAATAGTTGGCGAGACAACAACGATGCTACGATGGACATCAAGGTGTCACGCCGGTAACGT
Organism: Triticum aestivum; assembly: GCF_018294505.1. Lineage (NCBI taxonomy): Eukaryota > Viridiplantae > Streptophyta > Magnoliopsida > Poales > Poaceae > Triticum > Triticum aestivum. The sequence continues at coordinate 616,054,500 of NC_057795.1, read as the reverse complement.
AGGAGATCATGACGATGCTTCGGTGATGGAGATCATGAGCACAAGTTGATGATGGCCATATCATGTCACATATTTTGATTGCATGTGATGTTTATCCTTTATGCATCTTATTTTGCTTAGTATGGCGGTAGCATTATAAGATGATCCCTTACTAAATTTCAAGGTACAAGTGTTCTCCCTGAGTGTGCACTGTTGCTACAGTTCATCATGCCAAGGCACCACGTGATGATCGGGTGTGATAAGCTCTACGTTCACAGACAACGGGTGCAAGCAAGTTTTGCACACGCGGAATACTCGGGTTAAACTTGACGAGCCTGGCATATGCAGATATGGCCTCGGAACACTGAGACCGAAAGGTCGAGCGTGAATCATATAGTAGATATGATCAACATAGTGATGTTCACCATTGAAAACTACTCCATCTCGCGTGATGATCAGACATGGTTTAGTTGATTTAGATCACATGATCACTTAGATGATTAGAGGGATGTCTATCTAAGTGGGAGTTCTTAAGTAATATGATTAAATTGAACTTTAATTTATCATGAACTTAGTCCTAATAATATTTTGCAAATTATGTTGTAGATCAATAGCTCGTGATAGCTTCCCTATGTTTTTTATATGTTCCTAGAGAAAACTAAGTTGAAAGATGATAGTAGGAATGATGCGGACTGAGTCTGTGATCTGAGGTTTATCCTCATTGCTGCACAAAAGAATTATGTCCTTGATGCACCGCTAGGTGACAAAACTATTGCAGGAGCAGATGCAGACGTTATGAACGTTTAACTAGCTTAATATGATGACTACTTGATAGTTTAGTGCACCATGCTTTACGACTTAGAACCGGGACTTCAAAGACATTTTGAACGTCATGGACCATATGAGATGGTCCAAGAGTTGAAGTCAATATTTCAAGCAAATACCCGAGTTGAGAGATATGAAGTCTCCAACAAGTTCTATAGCTAAAAGATGGAAGAGAATAGCTCAAGCAGTGAGCATGTGCTCAGATTGTCTGGGTACTACAATCGCTTGAATCAAGTGGGAGTTAATCTTCCAGATAAGATAGTGATTAACAGAGTTCTCTAGTCACCATCACCAAGTTACTAGAACTTCATGATGAACTATAGTATGCAAGGGATGACGGAAACGATTCCCGAGCTCTTCGTGATGATGAAATCAACGAAGGTAGTAATCAAGAAAGAACATCAAGTGTTGATGATTGACAAGACCACTAGTTTCAAGAAAAGGGCAAAGGAAAGAAAGGGGACTTCTAGCAGAATGGCAAGCAAGTTGTCACTCCCATGAAGAAGCCCAAAGCTAGACCAAAGCCTGAAACCGAGTGCTTCTACTACAATGGAAATGGTCACTCGAAGCGGAAATGCCCTGAATATTTGGTGGATAAGAAGGATGGCAAAGTGATCAAGGGTATATTTGATATACATGTTATTGATGTGTACCTTACTAGTATTTATTGTATCCCCTGGGTATTTTATACTTGTTCGGTTGCTATGATTAGTAACTTGAAACATGAGTTACAGAATAAGCAGAGACTAGTTGAGGGTGAAGTGATGATGTGTGTTCGAAGTGGTTCCAAGATTGATATGATCATCATCGCACACCCCCTATACTTTCGGGATTAGTGTTGAACATAAATAAATGTTATTTGGTGTTTGTGTTGAGCATGAATATGATTATATCATGTTTATTGAAATATGGTTATTCATATAAGACAGAGAATAATTGTTATTCTATTTACATGAATAAAACCTTCTATGGTCGTACACCCAATGTTGATGGTTTATTGAATCTCGATCGTAGTGATACAGATATTCATAATATTGATGCCAAAAGATGCAAAGTTGGTAATCATAGTGCAACTTATTTGTGGCACTGCCGTTTAGGTCATATTGGTGTAAAGCGCATGAAGAAACTCCATGCTTATGGGCTTATGGAATCACTTGATTATGAATCATTTGATACTTGCGAACCGTGCCTTATGGGCAAGATGACTAAAACTCTGTTCTCCGAAACAATGGAACGAGGTAGTGACTTATTGGAAATAATACATACCGATGTATGCGGTCCAATGAGTGTTGATGCTCGTGGCGGGTATCATTATTTTCTGATCTTCACAAATGATTTGAGCAGATATGGGTATATCTACTTAATGAAACACAAGTCTGAAACATTTGAAAAATTCAAAGAATTTCAAAGTGAAGTGGAGAATCATCGTAACAAGAAAATAAAGTTTCTAGGATCTGATCGTGGAGGAGAATATTTGAGTTATGAGTTTGGCCTTCATTTAAAACAATGTAGAATAGTTTCACAGCTCACGCCACCTGGAACACCAAAGCGTAATGGTGTGTCTGATCGTCATAACCGCACTTTATTGGATATGGTGCGATCTATGATGTCTCTTACAGATTTACCACTATCGTTTTGGGGTTATGCATTAGAGACATCTGCATTCACGTTAAACATGGCACCATTGAAATCCGTTGAGACGACACCTTATGAACTATGGTTTGGCAAGAAACCAAAGTTGTCGTTTCTTTAAGTTTGGGGTTGCGATGCTTATGTGAAAAAGCTTCAAGCTGATAAGCTCGAACCCAAATCGAAGAAGTACGTCTTCATAGAATACCCAAAGGAAACTGTTGGGTACACCTTCTATCATAAGATCCGAAGGCAAGATATCGTTCTAAGTATGGGTCCTTTCTAGAGAAGGAGTTTCTCTCGAAAGAAGTGAGTGGGAGGAAAGTAGAACTTGATGAGGTAATTGTACCTTCTCCCTTATTGGAAAGTAGTTCATCACAACAATCAGTTCTAGTGATTCCTACACCAATAAAGTGAGGAAGCTAATGATGATGATCATGAAACTTTAGATTAAGTTACTACCAAACCTCGTAGGTCTTCCAGTGTAAGATCCACACCAGAGTGTTATGGTAATCCTGTTCTAGAAGTCATGGGACTAGACCATGATGAACCTACGAACTATGAGGAAGCGATGATGAGCCCAGATTCCGCGAAATGGCTTGAGGCCATGAAATCTGAGATGGGATTCATGTATAAGAACAGAGTATGGACTTTGGTGGACTTGCCCGATGATCGGCAAGCCATAGAAAATAAATGGATCTTCAAGAGGAAGACAAACATTGATAGTAGTGTTACTATTTACGAAGCTCGACTAGTCGCAAAAGGGTTTTTCGACAAGTTCAAGGAGTTGACTACGAGGAGACTTTCTCTCCCGTAGCGATGCTTAAGTCTATCTGAATCATGTTAGCAATTGCCGTATTTTATGAAATCTGGCAAATGGATGTCAAAAACTGCATTTCTTAATGGATTTATTAAAGAAGTATTGTATATGATACAACTAGAAGGTTTTTTCAATCCTAAAGCTGCTAACAAAATGTGCAAGCTCCAGCGATCCATCGATGGACTGGTGCAATCATCTCGGAGTTGGAATATACGCTTTGATGAGTTGATCAAAGCATATGGTTTTATACAGACTTATAGTGAAGCTTGTATTTACAAGAAAGTGAGTGAGAGCACTACAACCTTTCTGATAAGTATATGTCAATGACATATTGTTAATCGGAAATGATGTAGAATTTTCTGGAAAGCATAAAGGAGAGTTTGAAAGGACTTTTTTAAAATAAAGACCTCGATGAAGCTTCTTACATATTGAGTACATACCTTGACAAGATTTTGAAAGAGTTCAAAATGGATCAGTCAAAGAAGGAGTTCTTGCCTGTATTACAAGGTGTAAAGTTGAGTAAGACTCAAAGCCCGACCACAACAGAAGATAGAAAGAGAATGAAATTCATTCCCAATGCCTCAGTCATAGGTTCTATAAAGTATGTTATGCTGTCTACCAGACCTATTGTGTACCTTTCCATGGTTTTGGCAAGGGGGTACAATAGTGATCTAAAAGTAGATTAATGGACAGTGATAACCCACAACTATAGGGGATAAGTTGCAACCTCTTTCTATAAGTAAGGGGCTGTTTAGATAAAGAAGCAATAAAGTAAGTATACCGAGTGTGGAAAAGTGGTGGTAGGAGTTGTGAAATTGCCCCTAAGCAATTGACTACTTTACTAGACCGATAACAAGTTTTATGTGGGAGAGGCCACTACTAGCATGTCATCCCTGACTTGGAATTCTATGCACTTATGATTGGAACTATTAGCAAGCATCCAAAACTACTAACGTTCATTAAGGTAAAACCCAACCATATCGTTAAGATATATTGGCCCCCCTTCAATCCCGTATGCATCAATTTCTATGTTAGGTTGAAGCTTCTGTCACTCTTGCCCTCCAATACATAGTCCTATCAACATACAACTAACCCTATGGTGTGATCCATGCTGAGGGAGTCCTGGATTAGGGGGTCCTCGAACAGCCGGACTATATGCTTATGCCGGACTATTGGACTACGAAGATACAAGATTGAAGACCTTGTCCCGTGTTCGGATGGGACTCTCCATTGCGTGGAAGGCAAGCTTGGCGATTCAGATGTGTAGATCTCCTTCTCTGTAACTGACTCTGTGTAACCCTAGCCACCTCCGGTGTCTATATAAACAGGAGGGTTTAGTCTGTAGGACAAGAACAATCATAATCATAGGCTAGCTTCTAGGGTTTAGCCTCTACGATCTAATGGTAGATCAACTCTTGTAATACTCATATTATCAAGATCAATCAAACAGGAAGTAGGGTATTACCTCCATCAAGAGGGCTCGGACCTGGGTAAACATCGTGTCCCCTGCCTCTTGTTACCATTAGCCTTAGACACACAGTTTGGGACCCCCTACCCGAGATCCACCGGTTTTGACACCGACATTGGTGCTTTCATTGAGAGTTCCACTGTGTGGTCACGATAAGACCTGATGGATCGCCTTGTTGTCAAAGACAACATCATCTCTGTGGGAGCCCTGGCTCTAGGCCAAACTCTCCGACTAGGCGGTCGCCATGACCACCTGATCGGCCGTCGCACCGATGATGACTTCTCACGTCATCAAAACAACCTCCAAGTCAACTCGGAACTTGCCGAACAGATGGATCCAATGGATCTCTCCTCCCTGAATGAGCTCTTGGATCGCATCGCCGCTCTAGGTGTCGCTACGGACTATGATCGGATCACGCTTAAACCCGACCAAAGGGAGATTAACTCTTCGCCGGCCACCCATCAGATAGCGGTAGTGGAAGAGCGATTCTTCCTCTATTTTGAGGACGAACTATGTCCGGATTCCTGAGCTCTCCGAGCCGGATACCCGTCTACGGGAAGACATGTCCCAGGCTCCGAACTTAGAATCGGACAGCGGGCCAGAAAAATTGGGCAAAATCTCAGAGCCCGAGCGGCCAAGCTTGGAGGCTCCTCTGCCCCTGGGTCTCAGACCGGGTCAGGGTTTGGACTTAAATCTACCACCCACCCAGATATAAACAATCTTTCCCACATCAGACAAGAGCCCCAAGAGACAGTACATCACTTCTGGGCCAGATTCCTCCTTGTAATGAACAAGGTTAAGGACTGTCGCGAGGAAGACGCAATCTCATTCTTTTGCAAAAATTGCATGGACAAGGGAATCCTCAACGCCATAAGTCGTTGTGACATAGTACACTTTGCTGACTTGGCAGCCATAGTACAGAAGTACTGTGCGATGGAAAGCGCCTGGAAAACCCAAACAAAATTCTGGGATCCTCCAGCTCTCACTAAACCCCCATCCGAACTAAAAGGGTGCACCCTCGCAAGACACCTGATCCAACTACAAAAAAACAACCAAGGCCCGCTTCAGGGCGTAGAACCATATTGGAAGGATGGCTCAATGGGCCATGCAAAATTCACAGTATACCGGATGCCATACCAACACACAGCCTTAGAGCATGTTGGATACTACGGCAGGTGGCCAAGAGCGGTGACAATCTCCTCATCAATCATACCACAGAGCAACATCCCACCGAAAATAACAATACGGTACTGACGGTCTTCGAGAATTTCGCCTCAAATAATAGGCGCAAGCGAGCACTCCGCAGCCTCACCGAAGTCTACCATGTTGCAGCAATAAATCATGGAACGACACGGCTATAACTTTCAATGCCAGTGACGAACCTCAATTCCGAACATTTCAGGCCCCAGCCGCTTTGGTCCTTAGTCCAATCGTGGACGGCTTCCGGCTTACTAAAGTGCTCATGGACGGCGGCAGTGGATTAAACCTCATCTACAAGGAGACCCTCAACAAGATGGAAATAGACAAGAGCCACATTGAGCGAAGCAGCACGACCTTCAGGGGAATCATCCCTAGTCGGGAGGCACAATGTGCGGGAAAAATCACACTAGATGTGGTATTCGACACGCCAGAGAATTATAGGTCCGAAGAAATCACATTCCAAGTGGCCCCATTCAGTAGCAGATACCACGCCCTTTTAGGGCGGGATGCATTACGAGCTTTCAAGATATACCCCATTACGGGTACATGAAGCTCAAAATGCCTGGGCCCAATGGAATCATCATTCTAGCCAGTGATCCGGACGTAGCACTCCGAGCCGAAAATAAAACTACCGCACTGGCCCTTGAGGCATTATCCGAAGCCCTCGCAGCCGAAGAACTAACTACGCTGCGCTCCATAGTGGATAGGGACAACGTGATACTCGACAAACGACCCAAGTCCACCTCTTTCAAACCATCGGACAAAATGGTCAAATTCCAGGTCCACCCAACAGGCCCTACAAAAATAGCATCCATTGGGGCACAATTGAACCCCACAAAAGACACCGCACTACGAGAGTTCTTGCCTGAGAATCAAGACATCTTTGCCTGGCATCCTTCTGACATGCCAGGCATCCCGCGCGGGCTGGCCGAGCATAGCCTAAACATACTGAAGGGATACAAGCCGGTCAAGCAGACTCTTCGGCGCTTCTCAGAACCTAAGCGACAAGCCATGAGAGAAGAGCTAGCCAAGTTACTCGAAGCCGGATTCATCAGAGAAATAAAACATCTGGATTGTCTAGCAAACCTGGTGATGGTACCAAAGAAGGACAAATCTTGGCGCCTATGTGTCGATTTCAGGGACCTCAATAAGGCTTGCCCCAAGGATCCCTTCCCCCTCCCCCGCATTGATCAAACCATTGACGCTAACGTAGGACACGACTCATTGTGTTTCCTCGACGCATATTCTAGATACCATCAAATCAAGATGGCGGAGTCCGACCAAGCCGCAACGGTATTCATCACACCATACGACCCCTTCTATTTCAACACCATGCCTTTCAGGATCAAAAATGCCGGCGCAACCTATCAACACATGATTCAGACATGCCTGGAGAAACAAATCAGCAAAATAGTGGAGGCATACATAGACGACATGGTCATCAAAACCAGACACGTCGAATCTTTAATAGATGACTTGAGGCTTACGTTCGACAACCTCCGAACATATGACATCAAGATCAACCCGGAAAAATGTGTTTTTGGCATACCTGCCAGAAAGCTGCTAGGCTTCATCGTTTCCAATAGAGGAATTGAAGCAAACCCGGCAAAAATCCGAGCTCTGTCACAGTAGGCTACCCCAACAGACCTCAAGCAAATCCAGAAATTAACTAGATGCGTGGCTGCCCTAAGCCGCTTTATCTCCCGATTGGGAGAAAAGGCACTACCTCTTTATCGCCTTCTTTGACACACCGAACACTTCGAGTGGACGGATGCGGCCACGGCCGGACTAGCAGAAATAGAGGCCCTTTTGGCCAGCAACCCAATCCTGGCCGCGCCAAATATTGGCGAACCCATGCTATTATATATAGCCGCAACACACCAGGTTGTAAGCGCAGTGCTCGTCGTCGAACGAGAAACAGATGGACATAAGTTCCCGCTTCAAAAGCCGGTATACTACGTATCCACTGTCGTCACTCAATGCAAGTCCCGGTACCCACATTATCAAAATATAGCATATGCGGTCTTCATGGCATCCCGGAAACTATGACATTACTTTCAAGAGTGCTCAATCACGGTGGCCTCCGAAGTACCACTCAATGATATAATAAGTAAGCGTGATGCCATGGGCCGGATTGCTAAATGGGCTATCGAGCTCCTCCCGTTCGACATATAATACAAACCATGGCGAGCCATTAAGTCGCAAGTACTGGCTGACTTCATAGCCGAATGGACAGAAGTCGAACCCCCTAAAGAGTACGGCGCATACTCCAATTGGATCATGCACTTCGACGGCTCTAAGATGCTGGCTGGATTGGGAGCGGGCGTTGTCCTGACATCCCCCACCGGAGACACGGTCCAATACGTACTCCAAATACTATACACATACTCCAACAATGAAGCCGAATACGAAGCTCTGTTGCATGGTCTTCGGATGGCAGTATCCATGGGTATCCAACGCCTAGAAGTGCACGGGGATTCAAACCTCGCAATATCTCAGATAAATGGAGACTTTGATGCCAAGGATCTGAAAATGGCGGCCTACTGTAATGTCGTCCTCAAGATGTCAGCTCGGTCCGAGGGGCTCGAATTCCATCATGTGGTTCGAGAAAACAATCAAGCGACAGATATCCTCTCCCGCATCGGCGCCAAGCGTGCCCTCGTCCCACCTAATATCTTTTGGGAAAGGTTGTTCAAGCCATCCGTGGTGTGGCAAGGGGAGACCGGCAATACTAGTCCGGATCCGACCACAACCCCAGATACCGAGCACACTGACATAATCGGAGGCTCCGCCACCGAAATAACACCTTCAGCCCACGTAATCATGGTTGTCATTGCCCCGTGGACCAAACCCTTCTTAGCCTACCTAAATAGGCAAGAGCTCCCCGAGGACCAAAATGAGGCACGTTGCATTGTGTGGCGCTCCAAAGCCTACAAAGTCCTTGAGGGAGAGCTTTATAAGAAAAGCGCCACCAGAGTGCTCCAAAGATGCATCTCCGAAGAGGAAGGGCGGCAACTCTTGGCCGAAATCCATGCCGGACTCGGCGACCATCACGCCGCAGCTTGGGCCCTTGTAAGCAAGGCCTTTCGTACAGGTTTTTACTGGCCGACAGCCCGAGCAGACGCACAGGACCTCGTCCAACATTGCGTCGGTTGCTAGCTTTTCTCCAATTAGAGCCATATGCCCCCTACTGCTCTCCAAACAATCCCCATAACTTGGCCCTTCGTGGTCTGGGGGCTTGATATGGTCGGACCCCTTAAAGGGGGAAGCCATAAGAAAAAATACTTATTGGTCATGGTGGACAAGTTCACCAAATGGATAGAGGCCAAACCAGTCAAATTGGCCAAATCCGGACCAGTGATAGACTTCATATCATGGGTCGTGCACCGTTACGGTGTCCCCCACAGCAGCATCACTGACAATGGCTCAAACTTCACAGCCAATGAGGTGAAAACTTGGTGCGACAACATGGGCATTAAGCTCAATTACGCCTCTGTCTATCACCCCCAAACAAATGGTCAATTCGAACGAGCAAATGGTCTTATTATGAGCGGAATAAAACCCAGACTAGTGCGGTCCTTGAAGGAATCAGATATGCACTGGGTCAAGGAGCTTGACTCCGAACTATGGGGACAGCGGACCACGCTGAATCGCACTACCGGATACACACCATTCTTTATGGTGTATGGCGCAGAGGCGGTATTGCCCTGCGATATCATTCATGACTCACCTCGAGTGCGCATGTACAAAGAGAGATAAGCCGAGCTAGATCGGCAGGACACTTTAGATGCCCTGCAGGAGGAGTGTGATGTTGCAAAGGCCCGTTCCGCATTCTATCAGCAGTAGGCTCGAAGGTATCAAGGTAGAGAAGTACGGGCCAGAACTTATAACGTTCGTGAACTCGTTCTACGCCTACCGAAGAAGAAAAAGGACAAGCTCAAGCCCAAGTGGGAGGGTCCCTTCATCATTGATAAAGTTCTCACCGGAGGAGCGTACCGTCTGCGGGATGCATCAGACAACCGACTCGAGCCAAACCCATGGAACGCAGCCAGAATCCAAAGATTCTACGCCTAGCGCCGAACTCTGTGTTTGTCTCCTTACCTCCGCCCTTTTAAATTATATCCTCTCTCTTTTCCTTCTTTCTTTTTTATATATAGCCCTAGAAGGCTTAAAGTGTGACCCGTTTACACAATTTGGACGCGCTATGTGCGCTAACTATACCTGGGGGCTTCTTATACAGAAGCTTAATATAACTATTTTCCGGGCTTCATGCCCAATGCATATGTGTAACTTCTCCATATGTGCCTTTTTTCGCCATTATATGCATCAATATGACTTAAGTTTTGGCCAAGCTGGGTTGCCTGGATCTTGTGTTTATTCCCTACATTCCCATTAATTCGGCTCGGGCATAAGGGGAGCACCTCTACGATTGTTACTGCCGGGTCAGCCGGATGTGTACCTCAGACTGGGTGAAGCCGAAAGCTAGCATTCTTAAGGGAATATTCGGTCGGCGAACAAAAGATGTTTTTTACCTAATACAATATAAATCCCCAAATGTTTTGTATCTTGCGTCTCTGCTCGCAGTTCGGACATGCACATTAACGCATGTGTACCCAGGGAAAGAAACCCTTAACAGAACTATTCTCTATGGAAGATGTTTCTTACTATCCATGTAATATAACATAACTAGTTGGGTACTTGTCTGTTCAAGCACTTATGACCCCTACGCCTGGTTTCCATGCATACCCCAGTTTACATAACTAAGCGGTATTCAGATACATTTCAGATTGTCGGGTACGGAGGCTGAAGCGAAAAGGTCTGCCAAGACAAATGATTTACAATCCGGCTAGGGACAACATACGTCCACTGAAGTACATAGTCACTTGGACTGGCTAAATTCTTCTTCTATACCATCCAACAGGCTGTCTAGCTTACAATCCTATTGGGAATACTTTGCGGCTAATCCTACTTGGTCATATACCAGACTAACGGGAATTTCCTTCCTATCTGACCCCACAGGACCGACCATGGCCATTTGATTCGGATCCACCTTGGTGTACCACGTCTTTACCATGGCCCAGGCTTCCCTCGCACCTTGTCGGCAGGCTGATATCTTCCATAATTAGAAGCGCCGCCGCGCTCCCTTGAGTAGCTCTACAAGCTCTCCCATGCTTCTTGGCTGGGAGGCGGACGGCCACAAGGCCTGGGCAATACCCTACATCACCTACCGAACTGGTTCGTGCAGTTGTGAAAGTTCTTGCAGAAGATCGCCTGCAGATCCGGGCATCTCCTCTTCAGGACGGCCTGTCAGCATACCTACAGACATAACTCTGTTAATTCGCTTCTTCACCGAACTGTACAATGGTTCGTTTAAGCACTTACTATAAATGTCGCGTCGAAGCCTCTTATTCTCCTTCACGGAGTCAGCAAGCCGGGCCCGAACATCTTTTACTTCAACGTCCAGCCGGGTCCTCGCGACCTGGAGATCATTTTTATCCTGTATAACCTTTATAAGCACGCGCTCGCCAGCCTTCAGCTGTCGTTCAACATATTGCTCATGCCCTGGTACGATCTTTGGAGTACCACCGGGATTGCCTGCAAAATCTATTGTTAGATTTGCATTCATGCCGAATACTAACTGGTATACGTACTTACATTCTCCTTGATCAAGACAAGTATTACCAGATGGGGCCTTCTTGGACTCCTCCACTCCGGCAACTGCGGCACACAGCTGGGCTTTGCACTCCACCAGCTCTTTCGACAGCTGAGCATTCTTCTCTGCAAGAACCTACACATACAATGATCCTTAAATCAGTTGTGCTAACTGTTTCAAGTCTTAGGGGCTACTGATATAAATATTTATCAAATTTTCTTACCCGTATATCCTTTACATACTGGTCTGTGGCTCTGGCGAGTCCATCTTGAGCAGCTCGGGTGTACGCGTCCCCTGAGTTGAAGGCATTGAACGCCTCTTCGGAGAAATTAGCATCGCGGAGTATGGCCCGTCGGTGCCGGTGATTCATGGCGCTCTCCACTTCGGAATTCGTAGCGGAGATTCTATTTGCATCCTCTGTAGGGGGATAGTTCGGCGTTGTCCCCATGTTAGCCTCCACCCTTGAGTCCAGTTCTGGAATCCGGCTGGTGGAGGCGTGGCCGGCAGGGTCTCCGGACATAGTCCGGTGACTACTCTTTCTGCCAGGACATAATGGACGTTATTACATTTCAAAGATGATAATCATGCAACGGGTTTTAAATTATACCTTTGCGACAGCGTATCAATCCTGACCTCCTTCCTCTTAAGCCTGCCCGGCTTGGGTGCCCTTTGCTGATGAGTCCCCATGGGCTCGGCACGACGCACCTGTAGCCTTTTCTATAAAGTACAATATATGTGCGTGGGGTAAGGCATAAAGAAGGGATCCTTCTCGGAAGTTAGGACTCCGGTTTTACTTATATTCGATACAGGGAGCGGTCCAGGATAGTCGGCGATGATGGCCACCAAGGTGCCGTCACAGCTTGCCTGGTAAAATATCCCGTCGACAAGCTCCACAGATATGTCCGGATCTTCTTCAAGTCCGGGGTCGAGGGCCCGGTCAGGGTCCTTTGGCTATGGAGATGGGCTGTGAACCTCCCTCATGGCCTTTTGCAGTTCCTGGCATGAATTGGCAAGGTGAGTGTTTATGATGAAGAGTACGGAAATGAATGGAGTTGAGTAAAGGACAACATCTCACCCAGCTTGGGGGGTTGTACATGGAAAATCCATCCCGTGGCTTAATACGGAGGAACTCCTCTTCTTCTCCTTTGTACAAATCGGACAGTATTTTGCCAGAGCGGTGGCAGAGTCCGGACCTTTACGACCGCAGCGGGTGGCATCGTCTTCTCCATTGAAGTGCCACATGGATTTCCCCCGATATTGAAGTGGCTGCACCCCCTGCATTATACATATGACATAACCTTGATTATTGTCAGTCCTGATTTTGCTAGCGTTTTTATCCTGCTCATCAGGTAAAGGACCTCTCTGTTATCTTCCTCCTCGGGACTCCAGGGGCGCCAGCTATGGCGTTTCTTCAGCGGGGCATTAGCAAACTCAGGAAGGCCCGTCCGAATTGGGTCTGGAAGGGGGACGTCTCTACATAAAACCACTCCGAAGGCCAGTCTTCATATGTCTTGTTTGGAGTGCCGGACAAGTATCTGGACTCGGCGACGCGCCATATTTCGGCTCCGCCCACTTGATATATTGATCCCTCCTGATTACGAGGGACGAGGCAGAACAGCCTCTTCCATAGCTCGAAATGAGCCTTGCAGCCCAGAAATAGCTTGCAAAAGGCGACATAACCCGCCATGTGCAGTATGGAGGCAGGGGTGAAGTTATGCAGCTGGAGGCCATAGAACTCTAGGAGCCCGCGGAGGAATGGGTGGATTGGAAACCCGAGTCCCCTCAGCAAATAAGGGACAAGGCATACCCGCTCCCCCTTGGACGGGTTGGGAAAACTCTCCGCTTGCTCCCCGCCATTGTAGGTGGCTAGTCCAGCTCGGACGGGGACCATGTATGCGGGCGGGAGAAACCCCTTGGTCTGCAACTCTACTAATCCGCTATGGGAAATAGAACACTCCTCCCAATCGCCTGGCTTAGTGCTACGGGAGCGAGAGGAGGAGCTGCGATGGCCGGCCATGATGGGATGGTTTCTTCCGGGCGCGCTCTGATGAATGCTCGCTGGGGGAGGATGGTGTGATTTGGATCTAAGGATCCCCGTCTCTTTAAATAAACGATTTACTTACATGGTCAAGGTGGCGAATGTAAAAATGCCCCGACTCCTCGCATTCACTCGACACGTGGAGATAACCATTATTGAAGCACAGAAGCCAAGGAGTACAACATTAATGGGAATCCGGACACTACTCGCTACAACGGGTACTCTGGAGTATTCGAAGATGGAGCCCGCCTTGCAATGCCGAAGACAATCTACGCGCCGGACTCATCGCCATTGAAAGCCTGGTTCAGGGGCTACTAAGGGAGACCTGGATTAGGGGGTCCTCAGACAGACGGACTATATGCTTATGCCGGACTGTTGGACTATGAAGATACAAGATTGAAGACCTCGTCCCATGTGCGGATGGGACTCTCCTTTGCGTGGAAGGCAAACTTGGCGATTCGGATGTGTAGATCTCCTTCTCTGTAACCGACTCCGTGTAACCCTAGCCCCCTCCGGTGTCTATATAAACCGGAGGGTTTAGTCCGTAGGACAACAACAATCATAATCATAGGCTAGCTTCTAGGGTTTAGCCTCTACAATCTCATGGTAGATCAACTCTTGTAATACTCATATCATCAAGATCAATCAAGCAGGAAGTAGGGTATTACCTCCATCGAGAGGGCCCGAACCTGGGTAAACATCGTGTCCCCCGCCTCCTGTTACCATTAGCCTTAGACGCACAGTTCGGGACCCCCTACCCGAGATCCGCCGGTTTTGACATCGACACACGCGCGCGCTCATATGATGGGCACCAAAGGACAGCAACATAACCACAAGAAAATTAAACCAATCATAGCAATTCATCAATTACCGATAGGACAACAAAAATCTACCCAGACATCATAGGATGGCAACACATCATTGGATAATAATATGAAGCATAAAACACCATGTTCAAGTAGAGGGTACATCGGGTTGCGTGAGAGTGGTCCGCTGAATATAGATGGGGGAAGGTGATGGAGATGTTGGTGAAGATGACAGAGGTGTTGGTGTAGATCGCGGTGATGATGATGGCCCCGGCGGTGTTCCGGCGCCACCGGAAGCGAGCGGGAGAGAGCCCCCCTTCTTCTTCTTCTTCCTTGACCTTCTGCCTAGATGGGAGAAGGGTTTCCCCTCTGGTCCATGGTCTCCATGGCGTGGGAGGGGCGAGAGCCCGTCCGAGATTGGATCTGTCTCTCTGTCTCTCTTTGTTTCTGCATTCCTGATTCTGCCCTTTCATCGTTTTTATATTCCCGGAGATCCATAACTCAGGGATGGGTTGTCCTTTGGACACGATTTCTATCCGGATATTGGCTTTCTTGCGGCGAAAGAAGGACACGAACTGCCTTACAGAGTGGCCACGAGGGCCCAGGGCACGCCTGACCCCCTGGGGCACACCCCTCACCCTCGTGGGCCCCTCGGGCATCGTCTCGCATTGATTCGACTTCCCAAAATTCACATATATTCCAAAAAAAATCTCCGTCCGTTTTTATCCTGTTTGGACTCTGTTTGATATGGATTTTCTGCGAAACAAAAAACATGCAACAAACAGGAACTGGCACTGGGCACTGGATCAATATGTTAGTCCCAAAACTAGTATAAAAAGTTGGCAAAAGTATATGAATTTGTATAATATTGGCATGGAACAATAAAAAATTATAGATACGACAGAGACGTATCAGCATCCCCAAGCTTAATTCATGCTCATCCTCGAGTAGGTAAATGACAAAAAATAATAATTTTTGATGTGGAATGCTACCTAGCATAATCTTGATCATGTAATCTAATCATGGCATGAATATTAAGACATGAGTGATTCAAAGAAATAGTCTATCATTTGACATTAAGACAATAATACTTCAAGCATGCTAACCAAGCAGTTATGTCTTATCAAAATAACACAGCCAAAGAAAGCTTATCCCTACAAAATCATATAGTTTGGCCATGCTTCATTTTCATCACACAAAATGTTCCCATCAAGCACAACCCCGATGACAAGCCGAGCAATTAGTTCATACTTTTTAGTGCGCTTCAGCTTTTTCAACCCTCACGCAATACATGAGCATAAGCCATGGATATAGCACTATAGGTGGAATAGCATATGATGATGGGGGTTATGTGGAGAAGACAAAAAGGGAAAAGTCTCACATCGATGCGGCTAATCAACGGGCTATGGAGATGCCCATCAATTGATGTCAATGCGAGGAGTAGGGATTGCCATGTAACGGATGCACTAGAGCTATAAATGTATGAAAGCTCAAACTGAAACGAAGTGGGTGTGCATCCAACTTGCTTGCTCATGAAGACCTCGGGCATTTGAGGAAGCCCATCATCAGAATATACAAGCCAAGTTCTATAATGAAAATTCACACTAGTATATGAAAGTGATAACTCAAGAGACTCTCTATATGAAGAACATGGTGCTACTCTGAAGCACAAGTGTGGTAAAAGGATAGTAACATTGCCCCTTCTCTCTTTTTCTCTCATTTTTTTGTTTTCTCTTTTTTTGGTGGGTTTCTTTGGCCTCTTTTTTTATTTGGGCTCCTTTGGCCTCTTTTATTTTTCGTAAAGTCTGGAGACTCATCCCGACTTGTGGGGGAATCATAGTCTCCATCATCCTTTCCTCACTGGGGCAATGCTCTGCTACGTCTTGAGCTAGCGTTGGTTTTCCCCGAAGAGGAGAGGGTGATGCAGCAAGTGTAGTGTAAGTATTTCCCTCAGTTTTGAGAACCAAGGTATCAATCCAGTAGGAGGCTCCTCAAAAGTTCCACGCACCTACACAAACAAACTGAGAACTCGCAACCAACGCCACAAAGGGGTTGTCAATCCCTTCACGGCCACTTGCGAAAGTGAGATCTGGTAGAGATAGTATGATAAGATAAATATATTTTTGGTATTTTATAATATAGATGCAAAAAGTAAAGATGCAAATAAAAGTAGATTGAAAGCAAATATGATAAGAGATAGACCCGGGGGCCATAGGTTTCACTAGAGGCTTCTCTCAAGATAGCATAAGTATTATGGTGGGTGAACAAATTACTATCGAGCAATTGATAGAAAAGCCCATAGTTATGAGATTATCTTGGCATGATCATGTATATAAGCATCACGTCCATAACAAGTAGACCGACTCCTGCCTGCATCTACTACTATTACTCCACACATCGACCGACTCCTGCCTGCATCTAGAGTATTAAGTTCATAAGAACAGAGTAACGCATTAAGCAAGATGACATGATGTAGAGGGATAAACTCATGCAATATGATATAAACCCCATATTGTTATCCTCGATGGCAACAATACAATACGTGTCTTCAACCCTTTCTGTCACTGGGTAAGAACACCGCAAGATCGAACATAAAGCTTAGCACTTCTCCCATGGCAAGAAAGATCAATCTAGTAGGCCAAACCAAACTGATAATTCGAAGAGACTTGCAAAGATAACTCAATCATACATAAAAGAATTAAAAGAAGATTCAATTATTATCCATAGATAAATCTGATCATAAACCCACAATTCATCGGATCTCGACAGACACACCGCAAAAAGAGATTACATCGAATAGATATCCACAAGAGAGGGGGAGAACATTGCATTGAGATCCAAAAAGAGAGAAGAAGACATCTAGCTAATAACTATGGACCCAAAGGTCTGTGGTAAACTACTCACAACTCATAGGAGGGGCAAGGATGTTGATGTAGAAGCCCTCCGTGGTCGATTCCCCCTCCGGCAGAGTGTCGGCGAAGGCTCCAAGATGGGATCTCGCGGATAGAGAAGGTTACGGCGGTGAAAATTGTGTTTTGTGGTGCTCTTGGATGTTTTCGGGGTACGTAGGAATATATAGGAGGAAGAAGTACGTCGGTGGCCTCCCGAGGGGCCCACGAGATAGGGGGCGCGCCCTACATGGGGGGGGGGGGGGCTCCTATCTCGTGGGGTCCTAGGGAGCTTCTTGACTTGCACTCCAAGCTCTCCGGATCTTGTTCGTTCCAAAAATCACGCTCCCGAAGGTTTCATTCCATTTGGACTCCATTTGATATTCCTTTTCTTGGAAATACTGAAATAGGAAAAAAACAGCAATACGGGTTGGGCCTCCGGTTAGTAGGTTAGTCCCAAAAATGATATAAATGTATAAAATAAAGCCCATAAACATCCAAAAGGGGTAATATAATAGCATGGAACAATCAAAAATTATAGATACATTGGAGACGTATCAAGCATCCCCAAGCTTAATTCATGCTCGTCCTCGAGTAGGTAAATGATAAAAAGAGAATTTTTGATGTGGAATTCTACCTAGCATAATTCATAATGTAATTTTCTTTAATGTGGCATGAATGTTCAGATCCAAATGATTCAAGATAAAAGCTTATAAAACATAAAAATAATAATGCTTCAAAGCATACTAACAAATAATCATGTCCTATCAAAATAACATAGCCAAAGAAAGCTTATCCCTACAAAGTCATATAGTTAGGCCATGCTTCATTTTCATTACACAAAATACTCCCATCATGCACAAACCCGATGACGAGCCGAGCAATTGTTTCATATTTTTTAACGCGCTTCAGCTTTTTCAACTCTTACGCAATACATGAGCGCAAGCCATGGACATAGCACTATGGTGGTGAATGGTGGTGGTTGTGAGGACAAAAAGTGGGAGAAGATAGTTTCACATCAACTAGGAGTATCAACAGGCTATGGAGATGCCCATCAATAGATATCAATGTGAGTGAGTAGGGATTGCCATGCAACGGATGCACTAGAGCTATAAATATATGAAAGCTCAACAAAAGAAACTAAGTGGGTGTGCATCCAACTTGCTTTCTCACGAAGACCTAAGGCACTTTGAGGAAGCCCATCATTGGAATATACAAGCCAAGTTCTATAATGAAAAATTCCCACTAGTATATGAAAGTGACAACATATGAGACTCTCTATCATGAAGTTCATGGTGCTATTTTGAAGCACAAGTGTGGAAAAAGAGATAGTAGCAATTGTCCCTTCTCTCTTTTTCTCTCTTTATATTTTTTTCTTCTTCTTCTTTTCTTTTTCTCTTTTTTTTCTTTCTTTTTTTTCTTTTTTATTTCCCCTTTTTTTTCTTTTTGGTGGGCTTCTTTGGCCTCTTTTATTTTTATAAAGTCCGAAGCCTCATCCCGACTTGTGGGGGAATCATAGTCTTCATCATCCTTTCCTCACTAGTACAATGCTCTAATAATGAAGATCATCACACTTTTATGGATTTACAACTCAAAAACTACAACTCAAAGCTAGAACAAGATATGACTCTATGTGAATGCCTCTGGCGGTGTACCGGGATATGCAATGAATCAAGAGCGACATGTATGAAGATTATGAAGGTGGCTTTGCCACAAATACGATGTCAACTACATGATCATGCAAAGAGTAATATGACAATGATGAAACGTGCCATAATAAACGGAACGGTGGAAAGTTGCATGGCAGTATATCTCGAAATGGCTATGGAAATGCCATAATAGGTAGGTATGGTGGCTGTTTTGAGGAAGGTAAATAAAGGGTTCAATATCGGCGAGAGTTGCGCGGTAATAAGAAAAGCAAGCAAAGTGGAAGGATAAGTGTGCATATGTCCATGGACTCGCATTAGTCAAAAAAGAACTCATATACTTATTGCAAAAGTCTACTTCGCCCTCGAAGCAAAGTACTACTACGCATGCCCCAAGAGGGATAGATTGGTAGGAAAAAATTCCATCGCTCGTCCCTGACTGCCACTCATAAGGAAGACACTGAAAAGAGCACCTCATGCAACAAATTTGTCACACAACTTTTACCATACGTGCATGCTACGGGACTAGCCAACTTCAACAAAAGTATTTCTCATTTTCATAATTACCCACTAGCATGACCCTAACATTACTACCTTTATATCTCAAAACAATTATCAAGCATCAAGTTGATCATAGCATCCAATTCTTTTTCTATGATAGTTTTTATTATACCCAACTTGAATGCTCATCAAATACTATAACCATAGTCTTTCATTCTAGGACCAACTTTGTAACCATAACAAATACCATGCTGTTCTAAAAGACTCTCAAAATAATATAAGTGAAGCATGAGAGACTGATACGTCCATTTTGCATCATGCTTTTATGATAATATCTATTGCATTATGGGCTGTTATTTCATGTTATGTCACGATACTTATGGCTATTCTCTCTTATTTTACAAGGTTTACATGAAGAGGGAGAATGCCGGCAGCTGGAATTCTGGGCTAGAAAAGGACCAAATAATGAAGGACTATTCTGCGCAACTCCAAAAGTCCTGAAACTCCATGGAATACCTTGAAATAAATAAAGAAAAATCGTCGCCAAAGATGAAGGCCAGGGGGCCCACACCCTGCTCACGAGGATGCCCCCCCGGGCGCGTCCCCCTACCTCATGGGCCCCCTGGTGGCTCTCCGACGCCCATCTTCTCCTATATGAAGTCTTTTGATGAGGAAAAAATCAGAGAGAACCTTTCGGGACGAGAATCCGCCGCCACGAGGCGGAACCTTGGCGGAACCAATCTAGGGCTCTGGCGGAGCTTTTCTGCCTGGAACACTTCCCTCCGGGAGGGGGAAATCATCACCATCGTCATCACCAATGCTCCTCTCATCGGGAGAGGGCAATCTCCATCAACATCTTCACCAGCACCATCTCATCTCCAAACCCTAGTTCATCTCTTGTATCCAATTCTTGTCTCCAAGTCCAGGATTGGTGCTAGTAGTTTGCTAGTGGTGTTGATTACTCTTTGTAGTTGATGCTAGTTGGTTTATTTGGTGGAAGATCATATGTTCAGATCCTATATGCACATTATTACCCCTCTGATTATGAACATGAATATGCTTTGTGAGCAGTTACGTTTGTTCCTGAGGACAAGGGAGAAGTCTTGCTATTAGTAGTCATGTGAATTTGGTATTCGTTTGATATTTTGATGAGATGTATGTTGTCTAGCCTCTAGTGCTGTTATGTGAACATCGACTACATAACACTTCACCATTATTGGGCCTAGAGGAAGGCATTGGGAAGTAATAAGTAGATGATGGGTTGCTAGAGTGACAGAAGCTTAAACCCTAGTTTATGCATTGCTTCGTAAAGGGCTGATTTGGATCCACATGTTTCATGCTATGGTTAGGTTTACCTTAATACTTTTGTTGTAGTTGCGGATGCTTGCAATAGAGGTTAATCATAAGTGGGATGCTTGTCCAAGTAAGGGCAGTACCCAAGCATTGGTCCACCCACATATCAAATTATCAAAGTACCGAACGCGAATCATATGAGCGTGATGAAAACTAGCTTGACGATATTCCCATGTGTCCTCGGGAGCGCTTTTCCTATTATAAGAGTTTGTCTAGGCTTGTCCTTTGCTACAAAAAGGATTGGGCCACCTTGCTGCACTTTATTTAATTTTGTTACTTGTTGCTCATTACAATTTATCTTATCACAAAACTATCTGTTACCACTTATTTCAGTACTTGCAGAGAATACCTTGCAGAAAACTGCTTATCATTTCCTTCTGCTCCTCGTTGGGTTCGACACTCTTACTTATCGAAAGGACTACGATAGATCCCCTATACTTGTGGGTCATCAAGACTCTTTTCTGGCGCCGTTGCGTGGGAGTGAAGCGCCTTTGGTAGGTGGAATTTGGTAAGGAAAAATTTATTTAGTGTGCTGAAATTTTCTGTCACTTGTTACTATGGAAAGTAATTGTTTGAGGGGCTTGTTCGGGGTATCTTCACCCCGTCCAGTTGAGCCAAGAGTTGCTCCTCAACCCACTGAACCTACTGAATCTATTGAAAATGAAACTCCTTTTGGAAAAACTGCTAGCTAACACTTTCGCAGGAGATGGAACAAAGCATCCTGACGAAAATCTACGCTTTGTGGATGATGTTTGTGGACTATTTAAGCTTGCAGGTATACCAGATGATGTTGTTAAGAAGAAGGCTTTCCCTTTATCTTTGGAGGGAGACGCATTGACATGGTATAGGCTATGTGATGATACGAGATGATGGAACTATAAAAGAGTGAAATTGGAATTTCATCAAAAGTATTACCCTATGCATCTTGTTCATCGTGATCGCAATTATATATATAATTTTTGGCCTCGCGAAGGAGAAAGCATCGCTTAAGCTTGGGGGAGGCTTAAATCAATGTTATATTCATGCCCCAATCATGAGCTCTCAAAATTGACAATTCTCCAGGATTTTTATGCTCGGCTTTCTGATAACAATCACAGCATGCTCGATACTTCTTGTGCTAGCTCTTTTATGATGAAACCTATTGAATTTGGATGGAATCTATTAGATAGAATTAAACGCAACTCTGAAGATTGGGACCTCGACGAAGGTAACGAGTCAGGTATGACGCCCAAGTTTGATTGTGTTAAATATTTTATGGATACCGATGTTTTCCGTAAGTTTAGCACTAAATATGGACTTGACTCTAAGATAGTAGCTTCTTTCCGTGAATCTTTTGCTACTTATGTTGATCTCCCCAAGGAGAAGTGGTTTAAATATCATCCTCCCATAGAAGTAAAAGTAGCTGCACCTATTAAAGTTGAAGAAAAGATTGTCACTTATAATGATCCTATTGTTCCTACTTCTTATGTTGAGAAACCTCCTTTCCCTGTTAGAATGAAGGATCATGCCAAAGCTTCAATTGTTGTTCGTAAAAGCAATACTAGGACTTATACACCCCCTGAGCAAGTCAAAGTAGAACCCAATATTTCTATTGTTAAAGACCTCTTGTCAGATAATATTGATGGGCATGTTATTCAATTCACTGGTGAAACTGTTAGAATTGCTAAACCCTGTGATAGAGATAAACATAGACCTGTGGTAGGCGTGCCTGTTATTCTGTTAAAATAGGAGATCATTGTTATCATGGCTTATGTGATATGGGTGCTAGTGCTAGTGTTATACCTTATGAATTATATAAAGAAATTAAGCATGAAATTGCACCTGCTGAGTTAGAAGAAATTGATGTCACAATTAAACTCGCCAATAGAGATACTATTTCACCAATGGGAATTGTTAGAGATGTTGAAGTCTTGTGTGGGAAAACTAAATATCCTGCTGATTTTCTTGTTCTCAGATCCCCACAAGATAGCTTTTGTCCTATTATATTTGGTAGACCTTTCTTGAGTACTGTTAATGCTAAGATAGACTGCGAAAAGAATGTTGTTACTATTGGCTTGGATAATATGGTTCATGAGTTTAATTTCTCTAAATTTAGTAAACAACATCGTGAGGAAGAATTGCCTAGTAAGGATGAAATTATTGGTCTTGCCTCTATTGCTGTACCTCCTAGTGATCCTTTAGAACAGTATTTGCTAGATCATGAAAATGATATGTTTATGAATGAAAGAAGGGAAATAGATGAAGTATTCTTTAAACAGGAACCTATTCTGCAACACAATTTGCATGTTGAAATCCTAGGGATCCTCCTCCACCCAAGTGTGATCCCGTGTTTGAGCTTAAACCGTTGCCGGATAATCTTAAATATGCTTATCTTGATGAAAAGAAAATATATCCTGTTATTATTAGCGCTAACCTTTCAGAGCATGAAGAGGAAAGATTATTGAAAACTCTGAAGAAGCACCGTGCTGCTATTGGATATACTCTGGATGATCTTAAGGGCATTAGTCCCACTCTATGTCAACATAAAATAAATTTGGAAGCTGATGCCAAACCAGTTCGTGATCCTCAACGACGTTTGAATCCTAAAATGAAAGAAGTGGTAAGAAAAGAAATACTCAAGCTTCTGGAGGCAGGTATAATTTATCCCGTTGCTGATAGTCAATGGGTAAGTCCTGTCCATTGTGTCCCTAAGAAGGGAGGTATTACTGTTGTCCCTAATGATAAAGATGAATTGATCCCTCAAAGAATTATCACAGGTTATAGGATGGTAAATGATTTCCGCAAATTAAATAAGGCTACTAAGAAAGATCATTACCCCTTACCTTTTATTGATCAAATGCTAGAAATACTATGCAAACATACACATTATTGCTTTCTAGATGGTTATTCTGGTTTCTCTCAAATACCTGTGTCAGCTAAAGATCAATCAAAGACTACTTTTACATGCCCTTTTGGTACTTTTGCTTATAGACGTATGCCTTTTGGTTTATGTAATGCACCTGCTACCTTTCAAAGATGCATGATGGCTATATTCTCTGACTTTTGCGAAAAGATTTGTGAGGTTTTCATGGACGACTTTTCCGTCTATGGTTCCTCTTTTGATGATTGCTTAAGCAATCTTGATCGAGTTTTGCAGAGATGTGAAGAAACTAATCTTGTCTTGAATTGGGAAAAGTGCCACTTTATGGTTAATGAAGGTATTGTCTTGGGGCACAAAGTTTCTGAAAGAGGTATTGAAGTTGATAAAGCCAAGGTTGATGCTATTGAAAAGATGCCATGTCCAAAGGACATCAAAGGTATAAGAAGTTTCCTTGGTCACGCCGGATTTTATAGGAGGTTCATTAAGGACTTCTCAAAAATCTCTCGGCCTCTGACTAATTTATTACAAAAAGATGTACCGTTTGTCTTTGATGATGATTGTGTAGAAGCATTTGAAATACTTAAGAAAGCACTAGTCTCTGCACCTGTTGTTCAGCCACCTGATTGGAATTTACCCTTTGAAATTATGTGTGATGCTAGTGATTATGCTGTAGGTGCTGTTCTAGGGCAGAGAGTTGATAAGAAATTAAATGTTATCCATTATGCTAGTAAGACTCTAGATAGTGCTCAAAGAAATTATGCTACTACCGAAAAGGAATTTTTAGCAGTGGTGTTTGCTTGTGATAAGTTTAGACCTTATATTGTTGATTCCAAAGTTACTATTCACACTGATCATGCTGCTATTAAATATCTTATGAAAAAGAAGGATGCAAAACCTAGACTTATTAGATGGGTTCTCCTGCTTCAAGAATTTGATTTGCATATTGTTGATAGAAAGGGAGCTGAGAACCCCGTTGCAGACAACTTGTCTAGGCTAGAGAATGTTCTTGATGACCCACTACCTATTAATGATAGCTTTCCTGATGAGCAATTAAATGTCATAAGTACTTCTTGTAGCACTCCATGGTATGCTGATTATGCTAATTATATTGTTGCTAAATTTATACCGCCTAGCTTCACATACCAGCAAAAGAAAAAGTTTTTCTATGACTTGCGACATTACTTTTGGGATGATCCACATCTTTATAAAGAAGGAGTAGATGGTGTCATTAGACGTTGTGTACCTGAGCATGAACAGGAACAGATCCTACGCAAGTGTCACTCCGAAGCTTATGGAGGACATCACGCTGGAGATAGAACTGCACATAAGGTATTGCAATCCGGTTTTTATTGGCCTACTCTCTTCAAGGATGCCCGTAAGTTTGTTTTGTCTTGCGATGAATGTCAAAGAATTGGTAATATCAGTAGACGTCAAGAAATGCCTATGAATTATTCACTTGTTATTGAGCCATTTGATGTTTGGGGCTTTGATTATATGGGACCTTTTCCTGCCTCTAATGGTTACACTCATATTCTAGTTGCTGTTGATTATGTTACTAAGTGGGTAGAAGCTATTCCAACTAGTAGTGCTGATCACAACACTTCTATTAAAATGCTTAAGGAAGTTATTTTTCCGAGGTTTGGAGTCCCTAGATACTTAATGACTGATGGTGGTTCACACTTTATTCATGGTGCTTTCCGTAAGATGCTTGCTAAATACGACGTTAATCATAGGATTGCATCTCCTTATCACCCTCAGTCTAGTGGTCAAGTAGAATTGAGCAATAGGGAGCTCAAATTAATCTTACAAAAGACTGTTAATAGGTCTAGAAAGAATTGGTCCAAGAAACTTGATGATGCATTATGGGCCTATAGAACTGCATATAAAAATCCTATGGGTATGTCTCCGTACAAAATGGTCTATGGAAAAGCTTGTCACTTACCTCTCGAACTAGAACATAAGGCATATTGGGCTATTAAAGAGCTCAACTATGATTTCAAACTTGCCGGTGAGAAGAGGTTATTTGATATTAGCTCACTTGATGAATGGAGAGCCCAAGCATATGAAAATGCCAAGTTGTTTAAAGAAAAAGTTAAAAGATGGCATGACAAAAGGATGCAAAAGCGTGAGTTTAATGTAGGTGATTATGTATTGCTATACAACTCTCGTTTAAGATTTTTTGCAGGAAAACTTCTCTCTAAATGGGAAGGTCCCTACGTTATCGAGGAGCTCTATCGTTCCGGTGCCATAAAAATCAACAACTTCGCAGGCACAAATCCGAAGGTGGTAAACGGTCAAAGGATCAAACACTATATCTCAGGTAATCCTATAAATGTTGAAACTAATATTATTGAAACCATGACCCTGGAGGAGTACATAAAGGACACTTTCGAGAACGTTCCAGACTCCGAAAAGGAATAGGTATGTGGTACGGTAAGTAAACCGACTCCAAAACAATTTTTAAGGCAATATTTCTCCGTTTTGGAATATTTAGAAAAATAGAAAAATAAGTAGTAGTCCGGGGAGGACACGAGGCCTTCACGAGGGTGGAGGGCGCGCCCTACCCCCTGGGCGCGCCCCCTATCTCGTGAGCACCTCGTGTGCCCTCTGGACTCCGTTTCCTTGCAAGATACGTATTTTGGTCGGTAAAAATTCATTATATATACCCCTGAAGGATTTGACCACCGTATCACGCAAATATCTTCTGTTTTCGTTTCGAGTTGTTGCTGCTGCAGATCAAAGCAAGATGTCTTCTCAAAAGTTAGTCGGAGAAAGCCGGGTATCTAACCCGGCACCGGAACCAACGGTAAACAGCGATGCTGACCACTTCGGGGCAGCAACGGAGGAAGATATGGAGGTTGACCTGATGAGAGTAGATGCCATGGAAGATCAAGAAGTCACCTCTCGCCTCCGAACTGGATTTACAATGGGGGAACTACAGAGCTCAGCTATTCCAAACTCGGTTATCCCTTCCAATGTTAAATTTCTTTCCTATGAAAATATGAGGAGTGTCTCTTGTTCTCCCGCAGCTATGCAACATCCATGGGTGCAAGGAGCTTTAGCCGTTATAGGAAAGCTTCGTAGGGAAATAATGGACCTCAAGCAGCAAGTCAATAAGCTCGAGGAGGAGAACCGTATTCTGAGGGGAATCATCACCAAGAATATTACACCTACAACCAAGAAGGAGATATAATCACATGGGTATGAGCACTCCCCTTGGCAACTGCCAAGCTTGGGGGAGGTGCCCTGGTATCGTATCACCATCATAACTCCTATCTTTACAGTTTTTCTTAGTTCGATCCTATTAGTAGTATCTTGATTTAGTAGAATAAAGTCATGGCATGATCTAGTTTTGAGTTTTGCTTTATGATCCTTCTTTGTAATCGAGCCCATGAGCTATATAATAAAGATTAGTGTCGAGTCAAGGGCTTGATTGTTTTGCCATGATCTTGGGAAAGTAGAAGAAAAAGAATAAAAAGAATCAAGGAGCTCATATTGATCTTATTGAAAGTAATGACTTCACATAGAAAGAGTATGATGATTAAAAGTTGTTGGGAGTTGGCAAATATAGCTTTGGTCATCATTGCAATTAATAGGAAGTAATAAGGAAAGAGAGATTTCACATATAGATATATTATAATTGACATCTTTTATGGTTGGGAGCACTCATTAAAATATGACATGCTAAAGAGTTGAGGTTGGACAAGGAAGACAACATAATGAGTTATGTTTTCTTACATTCGAGATAAATTATGTTGTCATGGATCCTCTACCGTGTTGAGCTTGCCTTTCCCCCTCATGCTAGCCAAATTCTTAGCACCAAGTAGAAATACTACTTGTGCTTCCAAACACCCTTAAACCAGTTTTGCCATGAGAGTCCACCATATCTACCTACGGATTGAGTAAGATCCTTCAAGTAAGTTGTCATCGGTGCAAGCAATAAAAATTGCTCTCTAAATATGCATGATTTATTAATGTAGAGAAATAAGCTTTGTACGAACTTGTTGTGGATGCAATAAAAGCGACAGACTGCATAATAAAGGTTCACATACAAGGGGCAATATAAAGTGAGATTCTTTTGCATTAAGATTTTGTGCATCAACCCTAAAC
This sequence comes from Triticum aestivum, assembly GCF_018294505.1. NCBI lineage: Eukaryota > Viridiplantae > Streptophyta > Magnoliopsida > Poales > Poaceae > Triticum > Triticum aestivum. Next base: position 616,026,724 of record NC_057795.1, on the reverse strand, counting down.
GCGCATGACAACCTCTGCTTCCCTCTGCGAAGGGCCTGTCTTTTATTATTATCCTCTACCTTACAAGAGTCTCGGTGATCCTCACCATTCCTTTTTCATTTTATCCTTTGGCAAGCTCAGCATGTTGGAAAGAGTATGATATACATATCTAATTGGATGTGGGGGAGCATGAATTGTTATTGTTGACATCACCCTTGAGGTAAAAGGTTGTGGGGCAAAACTATAAGCCCGTAACCACAAATATCGCGTGAGTGCTAGCAATTATGAAGGACTAAATGATAGTTGAGTATGTGGACTTGCTTTTAAGCTCTGACATAGACTCTTTCCGATGTTATGATAAATTGCAATTGCTTCAATGACTGAGATTATAATTGTTAGTGCCCAATAATGTTTCTGATTCATGCTTTGGCTTTGTGGATAGATCACTACTTGAACATGAGTAATCATATGACAAAATCTGTATATGTTGCTGTTATGAAATAATCATGATGCCTTCATATCCGTATTTTATTTTTATCGACGTCTCTACCTCTAGGACAAGCGAGGTCTAAGCTTGGGGGAGTTGATACGTCCATTTTGCATCATGCTTTTATGATAATATCTATTGCATTATGGGCTGTTATTTCACGTTATGTCACGATGCTTATGGCTATTCTCTCTTATTTCACAAGGTTTACATGAAGAGGGAGAATGCCGACAGCTGGAATTCTGGGCTGGAAAAGGAGCAAATAATGAAGGACTATTCTGTGCAACTCCAAAAGTCCTGAAACTCCACGGAATACCTTGAAATAAATAAAGAAAATTCATCGCCAAAGATGAAGGCCAGGGGCCCACACCCTGCTCACGAGGGTGGGCCCCCCTGGGCACGCCCCCTACCTCGTGGGCCCCCTGGTGGCTCTCCGACGCCCATCTTCTCCTATATGAAGTCTTTCAATGAGAAAAAAATCAGAGAGAACCTTTCGGGACGAGACTCCGCTGCCACGAGGCGGAACCTTGGCGGAACCAATCTAGGGCTCTGGCGGAGCTTTTCTGCCGGGGACACTTCCCTCCGGGAGGGGGAAATCATCACCATCATCATCACCAACACTCCTCTCATTGGGAGAGGGAAATCTCCATCAACATCTTCACCAGCACCATCTCATCTCCAAACCCTAGTTCATCTCTTGTATCCAATTCTTGTCTCCAAGTCCAAGATTGGTGCTAGTAGTTTGCTAGTAGTGCTGATTACTCTTTGTAGTTGATGCTAGTTGGTTTATTTGGTGGAAGATCATATGTTTAGATCCTATATGCACATTATTACCCCTCTAATTATGAACATGAATATGCTTTGTGAGTAGTTACGTTTGTTCCTGAGGACAAGGGAGAAGTCTTGCTATTAGTAGTCATGTGAATTTGGTATTCGTTTGATATTTTGATGAGATGTATGATGCTAGCCTCTAGTGGTGTTATGTGAATGTCAACTACATAACGCTTCACCATTATTGGGCCTAGAGGAAGACATTGGGAAGTAATAAGTAGATGATGGGTTGCTAGAGTGACAGAAGCTTAAACCCTAGTTTATGCGTTGCTTCGTAAAGGGCTGATTTGGATCCACATGTTTCATGCTATGGTTAGGTTTACCTTAATACTTTTGTTGTAGTTGTGGATGCTTGCAATAGAGGTTAATCATAAGTGGGATGCTTGTCCAAGTAAGGGCAGTACCTAAGCACCGGTCCACCCACATATCAAATTATCAAAGTACCGAACGCGAATCATATGAGCGTGATGAAAACTAGCTTGACGATATTCCCATGTGTCCTCGGGAGCGCTTTTCCTATTATAAGAGTTTGTCCAGGCTTGTCCTCTGCTACAAAAAGGATTGGGCCACCTTTCTTCACTTTATTTACTTTTGTTACTTGTTGCTCGTTACAATTTATCTTATCACAAAACTATCTGTTACCACTTATTTCAGTACTTGCAGAGAATACCTTGCTGAAAACTGCTTATCATTTCCTTCTACTCCTCGTTGGGTTTGACACTCTTACTTATCGAAAGGACTACGATAGATCCCCTATACTTGTGGGTCATCAGATACTAGCAATTTCTGTAAAATTAAGACACCACCGTGCTCTAAAAGATATAAGTGATGCACTAGAGCAAAAACTATCAAGCTCAAAAAATATAAGTGAAGCACATAGAGTATTCTAGCAAATTCTAATCAAATAGGCTTCTCCCAAAAGGTGTGTACAGCAAGTATGATTGTGGTAAACTAAAAAGCAAAGACTAATATAATACACGATGCTCCAAGCAAAACACATATCATGTGGAGAATAAAAATATAGCTCCAAGTAAAGTTACCAATGAACGAAGACGAAAGAGGGGATGCCTTCCCGGGGCATCCCCAAGCTTAGGCTTTTGGCTATTCTTGAATATCTTGGGGTGCCTTGGGCATCCCCAAACTTAGGCTCTTTCCACCCTTTATTCCATAGTTCATAAAAGCTTTACCCAACACTTGAAAACTTCACAACACAAAACTCAACAGGAAATCTTATAAGCTCCGTTAGTGAAAGAAAACAAAACCACCACATAGGGCACTGCAATGAACTCATTCTTTATTTATTTTGGTGTTAAACCTACTGTATTCCAACTTCCTTATGGTTTATAAACTAATTTACTAGCCATAGATGCATTGAAATAAGCAAACAACACATGAAAAATAGAATCTGTCAAAAATAGAACAGTCTGTAGCAATCTATAACTAAAGCAAACTTCTAGAACTCTAAAAATCCTACCAAACTAGGACGTACTTGACAATTTGTTTATTTATCAGCAGCAAAAAGAATCAATGCAAAATCACGTTTCTGTGATTTATTGAATTTTTTTCTCGTGAGCGCAAAGTTTCTGTTTTTCAGCAGAATCAAATCAACTATCATCATAGTTTATCCTATAGGTTCTACTTGGCACAAACACTAAGCAAAAGATAAAAACACATCTAAACAGAAAGTAGAAACAAAATTTAACACTAAACAGGAACAAAAACAAAGAACATAAAGAAAATTGGGTTGCCTCCCAACTAGCGCTATCGTTTAACGCCCCTAGCTAGGCATAAAAGCGAAGATAGATCTAACAAGTGCCATCTTTGGCACTAAATTCATCAATAGAGCACTTATAATCTTTAGGGATCTCTCCCGTTTTAGCAATGATTAAACCTTTGGGCAAAAAATCAAGAAATTCGTTTGTAGCGAAAGGTTCCTTAATGATAGAAAGACAATTGGGGTGAACACTTATGGATTTGAGATCCGCGTCTCCCTTACTAGCGGTTTCACCCTTATTTTTAGGAACATAAATAAACTTGGCGGTTTTTGTAGGGGGTTTTGGAGTGTTTTTCATGGGAGAAAATGCCGAACCTAAGTTGGTAATTATATCCTCAAGTTTACCAATTCTAGCAGAATCAAGATCTATTTTTTCATTGACTATAGGTTCTTTCTCTTTAAGATTTTTCAAAATAACTCCAACCCTAGATTCATATTGAGTGATGAGATTAAGAATATTTTTATCCAAATTTTCAACCAACTCAACAGTGGCAATTTTATTTTTAATAATATGAAGCCGTTGCATCATGTGTTCTAAGGTTAAAACAGTTCCATTAACCAAAAGAGGTGGTGGGCCAAACAAATCTAACATAGCATTATAAGCATCAAACATATGGCTACTCAAGAAATCACCTTCGGCGACAGTATCAAGAACACATCTATTCCAAGGAGTGATGCCTACATAAAAATTGCGGAGAAGAACGGAAGTAGAAAGCTTCCTAGCAGATCTATTTTGAGCATTGCAAATTCTATGCCAAGCATCTTTTAAATTTTCTCCCTCCCTTTGTTTAAAATTGAGGATTTCATGTTCGGGAGTAATAATGAGGATAGGAAGACTAGCCATAGCAACGAGGTAAATGAACTAACACACGAGCAAACGGAAAAAGGCAAGCAAAAAGAGAGGAGGAGATTGAGAAAGAGATGGCGAATAAAACGGCAAGGGTGAAGTGGGGGAGAGAAAAAGAGAGGCAAATGGAAAATAATGTAAATGCGAGGGAGATGGGTTTGTGATGGGTACTTGGTATGTCTTGACTTGAGCGAAGACCTCCCCGGCAACGGCGCCAGAAATCCTTCATGCTACGTCTTGAGCTAGCGTTGGTTTTCCCCTAAGAGGAGAGGGTGATGCAGCAAGTGTAGCGTAAGTATTTCCCTCAGTTTTGAGAACCAAGGTATCAATCCAGTAGGAGGCTCCTCAAAAGTCCCACGCACCTACACAAACAAACTGAGAACTCACACCAACGCAATAAAGGGGTTGTCAATCCCTTCACGACCACTTGCGAAAGTGAGATCTGATAGAGATAGTATGATAAGATAAATATATTTTCGGTATTTTATAATATAGATGCAAAAAGTAAAGATGCAAATAAAAGTAGATTGAAAGCAAATATGATAAGAGATAGACCCGGGGGCCATAGGTTTCACTAGAGGCTTCTCTCAAGATAGCATAAGTATTATGGTGGGTGAACAAATTACTGTCGAGCAATTGATAGAAAAGCCCATAGTTATGAGATTATCTAGGCATGATCATGTATATAGGCATCACGTCCATAACAAGTAGACCGACTCCTGCCTGCATCTACTACTATTACTCCACACATCGACCGACTCCGGCCTGCATCTAGAGTATTAAGTTCATAAGAACAGAGTAACGCATTAAGCAAGATGACATGATGTAGAGGGATAAACTCATGCAATATGATATAAACCCCATCTTGTTATCCTCGATGGCAACAATACAATACGTGTCTTGCAACCCTTTCTGTCACTGGGTAAGAACACCGCAAGATTGAACCCAAAGCTAAGCACTTCTCCCATGGCAAGAAAGATCAATCTAGTAGGCCAAACCAAACTGATATTCGAAGAGACTTGCAAAGATAACTCAATCATACATAAAAGAATTCAAAGAAGATTCAATTATTATCCATAGATAAATCTGATCATAAACCCGCAATTCATCAGATCTCGACAAACACACCTTAAAAAGAGATTACATCGAATAGATCTCCACAGGAGAGGGGGAGAACATTGTATTGAGATCCAAAAAGAGAGAAGAAGCCATCTAGCTAATAACTATGGACCCATAGGTCTATCGTAAACTACTCACAACTCATAGGAGGGGCACCGATGTTGATGTAGAAGCCCTCCATGGTCGATTCCCCCTCCGGCAGAGTGTCGGCGAAGGCTCCAAGATGGGATCTCGCGGATACAGAAGGTTACAGCGGTGGAAATTGTGTTTCGTGGTGCTCTTGGATGTTTTCGGGGTACGTAGGTATATATAGGAGGAAGAAGTACGTCGGTGGCCGCCCGAGGGGCCCACGAGACAGGGGGGCACCACCTCCTATCTCGTGGGGTCCTCGGGAGCTTCTTGACTTGCACTCCAAGCTCTCCGGATCTTGTTCGTTCCAAAAAAACAGGCTCCCGAAGGTTTCATTCCGTTTGGACTCTGTTTGATATTCCTTTTCTTCGAAATACTGAAATAGGCAAAAAAAAACAGCAATATGGGTTGGGCCTCCGGTTAGTAGGTTAGTCCCAAAAATGATATAAATGTATAAAATAAAGCCCATAAACATCCAAAAGGGGTAATATAATAGCATGGAACAATCAAAAATTATAGATACGTTGGAGACGTATCATGCTCTAATAATGATGATCATCATACTTTTATTTACTTACAACTCAATATTATAACTCGATACTAGAAAAAAATATGAATCTATATGAATGCCTCTGGCAATGTACCAGGATGTGCAATGATCTAGCATAGCAAAGATATCAAAAAACAGACAAGCCATGAAAACATCATGCCAGCTAACTTACGATCATGCAAAGCAATATGACAATGAATGCTCAAGTCATGTATATGATGATGATGGAAGTTGCATGGCAATATATCTCGGAATGGCTATGGAAATGCCATGATAGGTAGGTATGGTGGCTGTTTTGAGGAAGATATAAGGAGGCTTATGTGTGATAGAGTGTATCGTATCACGGGGTTTGGATGCACCGGCGAAGTTTGCACCAACTCTCGAGGTGAGAAAGGGTAATGCACGGTACGGTAGAGGCTAGCAAATTGCGAAAAGGTAAGAGTGCGTATGATCCATGGACTCACATTAGTCATAAAGAACTCATATACTAATTGCAAAAGTTTATTAGCCCTCAAAGCGAAGTACTACTACGCATGCCCCTAGGGGGATAGATTGGTAGTAAAAGACCATCACTCGTCCCCGACTGCCACTCATAAGGAAGAAAATCAAAGGAACACCCCATGCTTCAAATTTGTCACACAACGGTTACCATACGTGCATGCTACGAGACTTGCAAACCTCAACACAAGTATTTATCAATTTCACAATTACTCAACTAGCTTACTCTAATATCACCACCTTTATATTGCAAAACTATTGCAAGGAATCAAACATATCATATTCAGTGATCTACAAGTTTTATGTAGGATTTTATGACTAACCATGTGAATGCCCAATTCATGTCAACTCTCTAAATAGATATAAGTGAAGCAAGAGAGTTTAATTCTTTCTACAACCCCGCGCTCTAACAAATATAAGTGAAGCAAAAGATCATTCTACAAATGGCAATTTTCTATGTGAAGAGAAACAGGCAATCGAAACTTCAAATGATATAAGTGAAGCACATGAAGCATTCTATAAAGCCATACTCAAAAGATATAAGTGAAGTGCAATGAGCATTCTATAAATCAACCAAGGACTATCTCATACCAGCACGGTGCATAAAAGAAAAGTGAAAACTAAATGCAAAAGACGCTCCAAGATTTGCACATATCGCATGAACGAAATGAATCCGAAAACATACCGATACTTGTTGAAGAAAGATGGGATGCCTTCCGGGGCATCCCCAAGCTTAGACGCTTGAGTCTCCTTGAATATTTACTTGGAGTGCCTTGGGCATCCCCAAGCTTGAGCTCTTGCCTCTCCTCCTTTTCCTCATATCAAGACCTCCTCGATCTTCGAACACTTCATCCACACAAAACTTCAACAGAAAACTCGGTAAGATCCGTTAGTATAATAAAGCAAATCACTACTCTAAGTACTGCTGCAAACCAATTCATATTTTGTTTTTTGCATTGTAGTTACTGTAATATAACTTTTCCATGGCTTAATCCACTGATAGAAATTGATAGTTTCATCAAAACAAGCAAACTATGCATCAAAAACAGAATCTGTCTTAAACAGGAAAGTCTGTAGTAATCTGAACATTCACCATACTTATGGTACCCCAAACATTCTGCCGAAATTAGGAAAAATAAAAAGATTGTATAGAAAGACAGTGCAAAAAGTTTCAGAACCGTTTGACATTCCAATAAAAAATGTAAAATCGCACACTACAGCCAAAGTTTCTATCCTGCACCGCACAAACCAACAAGCATTGTAAACATCCTAAAGGCAAACCTTGGCATATTATTTTTATAATACAATGGAATTGTACAAGGGGATAATTATTTTTGATGAAATTTTTCTGTAATTAAGATTCACAAAGTTTCCGTGAGCATGAACAAAGTACAAGGAGCTCCCCCACTTCAACAATGCTTGTCTTTCTCACTTTCACTTTCCTTTTTGAAAAGTTTTGGGTTCCCCTCTTTATTTTTTTGTTTTTAAACTTTATGAAAGCACTCAACAGAAATAAATGACTCTCTAAAACTTCCGGGTTGTCTCCCTGGCAGCGCTTTCTTTAAATCCATTAAGCTAGGCATATAGTGCTCAAGTAATGGATCCACCCGGATCCCAAGGTATATCAAAGCCAATTTTAATTAACAATGATTTGTGATTTAGTAGTGAGCACAAGGTAACATATATCAAGCAATGAGAAAGTCTAACTCTCTTCCTATGCATAGGCATGTCATAAAAGAACAATTCATGCACACATAGTAAAGGACAATGCATAGTATAAACAGTTTCTTGCAATTTTATCGTGTTGGAAACATAAAGAGGCGGAGATATAGTTCCTATCTCATAACAATTGCAAGTAGGAGCAGCAAGCACATGCATATATCAAAATCATCATGTGCAACGGTAAAATGCAACCCATCAACATAATCCTTAATAAGAGCAAACTTCTCCGATATAGTGTAGTTTGGAGAATTCAAAAAGATAATAGGACTATTATGTGTGGGTGAAATAGAAACAATTTAATGTTTAACATAAGGAACTATAGCAAGTTCATCTCGATAAGCATCATTCATATTGGCATCATGGCCATAAGCATAGCAAGCATCATCAAAAAGGGGTATTTCAAGAGAATCAACGGGATCATAACAATCATCATAGCAATCATCCTTCGGTAAGCACGAAGGGAAATTAAACAATGTATGAGTTGAAGAGTTACTCTCATTAGAAGGTGGGCACGGGTGATCAATCCGCTCTTCCTCCTTTTGTTCTTCACTCTCCTCCTCATCTTTTTCATCCAATGAGCTCACAGTTTCATCAATTTCTTCTTCCATAGATTCCTGCAAAATATTAATCTCTTCTTGGACAGCGGAGGAGTCCTCAATATATGGTTTAACATAGGCATTAGAAGCATAATTATCATAACAATATTTAAGTATGGCAAAAATTTCAGATTTGTAAAGAGTAGCATCATACTTTTCAATCAAACAAGCAATTTCATAAGCACCCTTAAAAGCAACAAATTCTTCAATTTGTTGAACATCATAGTAATTATAAACACCCTTAGCATACGAAGTACGATTACATTATCACTAAACTCACATTGATAGGGAGGTGTTTCTTAGGGTTTTCAGAACAACAAGTAAAATCATATATTTCACATAAATTCCAAGCATAGCATTGCAAACGATGAATTTGATCCAGTAAAAGTTTCCCTTTTTGAGATAAGCGATGTCGCACATAACAAGCATGCTCATCTAAAGATTTGCCCTCAACTAAGCTAGTTGGGGTTTCAGCACGAGCACATAGGGATCGAAAATGATCCAAGTAAAAAGCTTCAGGAGTGTGATAGATTTTGAGTGGTTCTTCAACCATAGGAGTAGTAGGTACAACTAATTTTTTGGGTATTTTGCGTTTCCTAACCATAACTAAAGATAGAAAACAACTTAGAAAAGCAAATAAAAATTACTTGGCGATAAAGCAAACAAGCACACACGAGAATATTCACCCACGATATGACTCCCCGGCAACGGCGCTAGAAAAAGGTCTTGATAACGCACAAGTATAGGGAATCAATTGTAGCCTCTTTCGATAAGTAAGAGTGTTAAACCCAACGAGGAGATAAAGGTAGAACAAATATTCCTCAAGTTCTATCGACCACCGATATAACTCTACGCACGCTTAACGTTCGCTTTACCAAAAACAAGTATGGAACTAGAAGTACTTTGTAGGTGTTGTTGGATACGTTTGCAAGAATATAAAGAGCACGTAAATATAAACTAGGGGCTGTTTAGATAAAGAAGCAATAAAGTAAGCATTGCGAGTGTGGAAAAGTGGTGGTAGGAGTTGTGAAATTGTCCCTAAGCAATTGACTACTTTACTAGACCGATAGCAAGTTTTATGTGGGAGAGGCCACTGCTAGCATGTCATCCCTGACTTGGAATTATATGCACTTATGATTGGAACTATTAGCAAGAATCCGGAACTACTAACGTTCATTAAGGTAAAACCCAACCATATCATTAAGATATATTGGTCCCCCTTCAATCCCGTATGAATCAATTTCTATGCTAGGTTGAAGCTTCTGTCACTCTTGCCCTCCAATACATAGTCCTATCAACATACAACTAACCCTATGGTGTGATCCACGCACGCTCTCATATGATGGGCACCAAAGGACAACAACATAACCACAAGCAAATTAAACCAATCATAGCAATTCATTAATTACCGATAGGACAACGAAAATCTACTCAGACATCATAGGATGGCAACACATCATTGGATAATAATATGAAGCATAAAGCACCATGTTCAAGTAGAGGGTACATTGGGTTGCGGGAGAGTGGTCTGCTGAATATAGATGGGGGAAGGTGATGGAGATGTTGGTGAAGATGACGGAGGTGTTGGTGTAGATCGCAGTGTGATGGCCCCGGCGGCGTTCCAGTGCCACTGGAAGCGAGCGGGAGAGAGCCCCCCTTCTTCTTCCTTGACCTTCTGCCTAGATGGGAGAAGGGTTTCCCCTCTGGTCCATGGTCTCCATGGTGTGGGAGGGGCGAGAGCCCCTCCGAGATTGGATATGTCTCTCTGTCTCTCTTTGTTTCTGCATTCCTGATTCTGCCCTTTCATCGTTTTTTATATTCCCGGAGATCCATAACTCCGATTGGGTTGTCCTTTGGACACAATTTCTATACGGATATTGGCTTTCTTGCGACGAAAGAAGGGCACAACTGCCTTATAGAGTGGCCACGAGGGCCCAGGGTGCGCCTGACCCCCTGCGACACGCCCCTCACCCTCGTGGGCCCCTCGGGCATCATCTCGCGTTGATTCCACTTCCCAAAATTCACATATATTACAAAAAAAAATCTCCGTCAGTTTTTATCTCGTTTGGACTCCGTTTGATATGGATTTTCTGTGAAACAAAAAACATGCAACAAACATAAACTGACACTAGGCACTGGATCAATATGTTAGTCCCAAAAAATAGTATAAAAAGTTGTCAAAGTATATATGAAGTTGTATAATATTGGCATGGAACAATAAAAAATTATAGATACGATGGAGACGTATCAGACAACGGTCAAAATTATCCTTAGTGAGGCCTAATATGGAGGTGATAAAAGAGTTCGTCGTAAAAAGTTATGTCGATGCAAGCTTTTATACCAATCCAGATGACTCTAAGTCTCAGTCTGGATACATATTGAAAGTGGGAGCAATTAGCTAGATTAGCTCCATGCAGAGCATTACAGACATAGAATATTTGGAAATATACATACGGCTTTGAATGTGACAGACCCGTTGACTAAACTTCTCTCACGAGCAAAACATGATCACACCTTAGTACTTTTGGGTGTTAATCACATAGCGATGTGAACTAGATTATTGACTCTAGTAAACCCTTTGGGTGTTGGTCACATGGCGATGTGAACTATGCGTGTTAATCACATACAGATGTGAAGTATTGGTGTTAAATCACATGGCGATGTGAACTAGATTATTGACTCTAGTGCAAGTGGGAGACTGAAGGAAATATTCCCTAGACGCAATAATAAAGTTATTATTTATTTCCTTATTTCATGATAATGTTTATTATTCATGCTAGAATTGTATTAATAGGAAACTTTGTACATGTGTGAATACATAGACAAAACATAGTGTCCCTAGTATGCATCTACTTGACTAGCTCGTTAATCAAAGATGATTATGTTTCCTAACCATAGAAATGTGTTGTCATTTGATGAACGGGATCACATCATTAGGAGAATGATGTGATGGACAAGACCCATCCATTAGCTTAGCATCATGATCGTTACAGTTTCATTGCTACTGCTTTCTTCGCGACTTATACATGTTCCTCAGACTATGAGATTATGCAACTCCCGCATACCGAAGGAACACTTTGTGTGCTACCAAACGTCACAACATAAAAGGGTGATTATAAAGGTGCTCTACAGGTGTCTCTGAAGGTGTTTTTTGGGTTGGCATAGATCGAGATTAGGATTTGTCACTCCGTGTATCGGAGAGGTATCTCTGGGCCCTCTCGGTAATGCTCATCACTAACAGCCTTGCAAGCAATGTGACTAATGAGTTAGTTGCGGTATGAAGCATTACGGAACGAGTAAAGAGACTTGCTGGTAACAAGATTGAACAAGGTATTGAGATACCGACGATCGAATCTCGGGCAAGTAACATATCGATGACAAAGGGAACAATGTATGTTGTTATGCGGTTTTACCGATAAAGATCTTCGTAGAATATGTAGGAACCAATATGAGCATCCAGGTTCCGCTATTGGTTATTGATCGGAGATGTGTCTCGGTCATGTCTACATAGTTCTCGAACCCGTAGGGTCCGCACGCTTAACGTTCGATGACGATTGGTATTATGAGTTTATGTGATATGATGTACCGAAGATTGTTCGGAGTCCCAGATGTGATCACGGACATGAAGAGGAGTCTCGAAATGGTCGATACATAAAGATTGATATATTGGACGACTATATTCAGACACTGGAAGTGTTCCAGAGAAGTTTCAGATAAAACCGGAGTACCGTGAGGTTACCGGAACCCCTCGGGAGTTCAATGGGCCTTCATGGGCCTTAGTGGAAATAGAGGGCAGCAAGGGAGCTGTGGGGCGTGCCCCCCTTCGGCCCAAACCGAATTTGTTTAGGGCTTTGGGGGCCATCCACCTCTTTCCTTCTCCCTTCCTCCTCTTTCCTTCCCCTCCTAGTTGGACTAGGAAAGGGGGAACCTACTCCTAGTAGGAGTAGGATTCCCCCCTTGGGGCGCACCCTATGAGGCTGATGGCCCCCTCCCCTTGCTCCTTTATATACGGGGGAGGGGGAACCCCTAGAAAACACAAGTTGATTGTTTAGCCATGTGCGGTGCCCCCCTCCATAGTTACACACCTCGGTCATCGTCATAGTGCTTAGGCGAAGCCCTGCGCCGGTAACTTCATCATCACCGTCACCATGCCGTCGTGTTGACGTAACTCTCCCTCGACCTCCGCTGGATCTAGAGTTCGCGGGATGTCATCGAGCTAAATGTGTGCAGATCATGGAGGTGCCGTACCTTCGGTGCTAGGATTGGTCGGATCGTGAAGACGTACAACTACATCAACCGCGTTGTCATAACGCTTCCGCTTTTGGTCTACAAGGGTACATAGACAACACTCTACCCTCTCGTTGATATGCATCACCTAGTGATAGATCTTGCGTGATCGTAGGAATTTTTTTGAAATTACCGCGTTCTCCAACAGAGACACCACGTGATGATCGTGTGTGATAGGCTCTACATTCACATACAACGGGTGCAAGCTAGTTTTGCACGTGCAGAATACTCGGGTTAAAGTTGATGAGCCTAGCATATGCAGATATGGCCTCGGAACACTGAGACCGAAAGGTCGAGCGTGAATCATATAGTAGATACGATCAACATAATGATGTTCACCATTGAAAACTACTCCATCTCACATGATGATCAGACATGGTTTAGTTGATTTGGATCACGTGATCACTCAGATAATTAGAGGGATGTCTATCTAAGTGGGAGTTCTTAAGTAATATGATTAATTGAACTTTATTTTATCATGAACTTAGTCCTGATAGTATTTTGCAAATTATGTTGTAGATCAATAGCTTGTGTTGTAGTTTCCCTATGTTTTTATATGTTCCTAGATAAAACTAAGTTGAAAGATGATAGTAGCAATGATGCAGACTGGGTCCATGATCTGAGGTGTATCCTCATTGCTGCACAGAAGAATTATGTCCTCGATGCACCACTAAGTGACATACCTATTGCAGGAGCAGACGCAGACATTAAGAACGTTTGGCTAGCTCAATATGATGACTACTTGATAGTTTAGTGCACCATGATTTACGTCTTAGAACCGGGACTTCAAAAACTTTTTGATAGCCACGGAGCATATGAGATGTTCCAAGAGCTGAAATTGGTATTTCAGACTCATGCCCGTGTCAAGAGGTATGAGACCTCTCACAAGTACTTTTCCTAAAAGATGGAGGAGAATTGCTAAACTAGTGAGCATGTGCTCAGAATGTCTGGGTACTACAATCACTTGAAGCAAGTGGGAGTTAATCTTCCAGATAAGATAGTGATTGATAGAGTTCTCAAGTCACCATCACCAAGTTACTGTAACTTCGTGATGAACTATAGTATGCAAGGGATGACAGAAACTATTCCCGAGCTCTTCGTGATGCTGAAATCGATGAAGGTAGAAATCAAGAAAAAGCATCAAGTGTTTATGATTAAACAAGACCACTAGTTTCAATAAAAGGGTAAAGGGAAAGAAAGGGAACTTCAAGAAGAATGGCAAGCAAGTTGTCACTCCCGTGAAGAAGCCCAAAGCTGGACCTAAGCCTAAAACTGAGTGCTTCTACTTCAAAGGAAATGATCACTGGAAGTGGAACTGCCCCAAATATTTGGCGGGTAAGTAGGATGGCAAAGTGAACAAAAGTATATTTGATATACATATTAATTATGTGTACTTTACTAGTGTTCATAGCAACCCTTGGGTATTTGATACCAGGTCAGTTGCTAAAAAATTAGTAACTCGAAACGGGAGTTGCAGAATGAAAAGAGACTAGTTAAGGATGAAGTGACGATGTGTGTTGGAAGTTGTTCCAAGATTGATATGATCATCATTGCACACTCCCTATACTTTCGGGATTAGTGTTGAACCTAAATAAATGTTATTTGGCGTTTGCGTTGACCATGAATATGATTTGATCATGTTTATTGCAATATGGTTATTCATTTAAAGTCAGAGAATAATTGTTGTTCTGTTTATATGAATAAAACCTTCGATGGTCATACGCCCAATAAAAATATTTTGTTGGATCTCGATCGTGGTAATACACATATTCATAATATTGATGCCAAAAGATACAAAGTTGATAATGATAGTGCAACTTATTTGTGGCGCCGTCGTTTGGGTCATATCAGTGTAAAGTGCATGAATAAACTCCATAAAGATGGACTTTTGGAATCACTTGATTATGAATCATTTGATACTTGTGAACCGTGCCTCATGGGCAAGATGACTAAAACTCCATTCTCCGGAACAATGGAACGAGCTACTGACTTATTGGAAATAATACATATCGATGTATGCGGTCCAACGAGTGTTGAGGCTCGTGGCGGGTATCGTTATTTTCTTACCTTCACATATGATTTGTGTAGATATGGGTATATCTACTTAATGAAGCACAAGTCTGAAGCATTTCAAAAGTTAAAAGAATTTCAGAGTGAAGAGGAGAATCATTGTAACAAGAAAATAATGTTTCTACGATCTGATCATGGAAGAGAATATTTAAGTTATGAGTTTGGCCTTCATTAAAACAATGTGGAATAGTTTCACAGCTCACGCCACCTGGAACACCACAGCGTAATGGTGTGTCCGAACGTCATAACCGCACTTTATTGGATATGTGCGATCTATGATGTCTCTTACCGATTTACCACTATCATTTTGGGGTTATGCATTAGAGACAGCTGCATTCACGTTAAAGAGGGCACCATAGAAATCCATTGAGACGACGCCTTATGAACTGAGGTTTGGCAAGAAACCAAAGTTGTCGTTTCTTAAAGTTTGGGGCTGCGATGCTTATGTGAAAACGTTTCAACCTGATAAGCTCGAACCCAAATCGGAGAAGTGCGTCTTCATAGGATACCCATAGGAAACTGTTGGGTACACCTTCTATCACAAATCCGAAGGCAAGATATTCATTGCTAAGAATGGATCCTTTCTAGAGAAGGAGTTTCTCTTAGAAGAAGTGAGTGGGAGGAAAGTAGAACTTGATGAGGTAATTGTACCTTCTCCCGAATTGGAAAGTAGTTTATCACATAAATCAGTTCTAGTGATTCCTACACTAATTAGAGAGGAAGCTAATGATGATGATCATGAAACTTCAAATCAAGTTGCTACTGAACCTCGTAGGTCTTCCAGAGTATGGTCCGCACCAGAGTGGTACGGTAATCCTGTTCTGGAAATCATGTTACTAGACCATGATGAACCTACGAACTATGAGGAAGCGATGATGAGCCCAGATTCCGCGAAATTGCTTGAGGCCATGAAATCTGAGATGGGATCCATGTATGAGAACAAAGTGTGGACTTTGGTGGACTTGCGTGATGACCGGCAAGCCATAGAAAATAAATGGATCTTCAAGAGGAAGACAGACGCTGATAGTAGTGGTACTATCTACAAAGCTCGACTTGTCGCAAAAGGTTTTCGACAAAGTTCAAGGTGTTGACTACAATGAGATTTTCTCACCCATAGCGATGCTTAAGTCTGTCTGAATCATGTTAGCAATTGCTGCATTTTATGATTATAAAATTTGGCAGATGGATGTCAAAACTACATTCGTGAATGGATTTCTAGAAGAAGAGTTGTATATGATGCAACTAGAAGGTTTTGTCGATCCAAAGGGTGCTAACAAAGTGTGCAAGCTCTAGCGATCCATTTATGGACTGGTGCAAGCCTCTCGGAGTTGGAATAAACGCTTTGATAGTGTGATCAAAGCATATGGTTTTATACAGACTTTTGGAGAAGCCTGTATTTACAAGAAAGTGAGTGGGAGCTCTGTAGCATTTCTATTATTATATGTGGATGACATATTGTTAATTGGAAATGATATAAAATTTCTAGATAGCATAAAGGGATACTTGAATAAGAGCTTTTCAATGAAAGACCTCGATGAAGCTGCTTACATTTGGGCATCAAGATCTATAGATATAGATCAAGACGCATGATAAGATTTTTCAATGAGTAAATACCTTGACAAGTTTTTAAAAGAGTTGAAAATGGATCAGTCAAAGAAGAAGTTCTTGTCTGTATTACAACGTGTAAAGTTGAGTAAGATTCAAAGCCCGACCACGACACAAGATAAAAAGAGAATGAAAGTCATTCCCTATGCCATAGTCGTAGGTTCTATAAAGTATGATGTGCTTTGTACCAGACCTATTGTGTACCTTGCCATGAGTTTGGCAAGGGGGTACAATAGTGATCTAAAAGTAGATCACTGGACATCGGTCAAAATTATCCTTAGTAAGGACTAAGGAAATATTTCTCGGTTATGGAGGTGATAAAAGAGTTCGTCGTAAAGAGTTACGTCGATGCAAGATTTTACATCAATCCAGATGACTCTAAGTCTGTATCTAGATACATATTAAAAGTGGGAGCAATTAGCTAGAATAGCTCATGGAGAGCATTGTAGACATAGATATTTGCAAAATACATACGGCTCTGAATGTGACAGACCTGTTGACTAAATTTCTCTCACAAGCAAAACATGATCACACCTTAGTACTCTTTGGGTATAACAATGTGAACTAGATTATTGACTGTTGTAAACCTTTTGGTTGTTGATCACATGACGATGTGAACTATGGTTGTTAATCACATACAAATGTGAACTATTGATGTTAAATCACATGGCGATGTGAACTAGATTATTGACTGTAGTGCAAGTGGGAGACTCAAGGAAATATGCCCTAGAGGCAATAATAAAGTTATTATTTATTTCCTTATTTCATGATAAATGTTTATTATTCATGCTAGAATTGTATTAACCGGAAACTTAGTACATGTGTGAATACATAGACAAAACATAGTGTCCCTAGTATGCCTCTACTTGACTAGCTCGTTGATCAAAGATGGTTATGTTTCCTAACCATAGACATGTGTTGTCATTTGATGAACGAGATCGCATCATTAGGAGAATGATGTGATGGACAAGACCCATCCGTTAGCTTAGCATTATGATTGTTACAGTTTCATTGCTACTGCTTTCTTCATGACTTATACATGTTCCTCAGACTATGAGATTATGCAACTCCCGAATACCGGAGGAACACCTTGTGTGCTATCAAACGTCACAACGTAAATGGGTGATTATAAAGATGCTCTACAGGTGTCTCCAAAGGTGTTTGTTGGGTTGTCATAGATCGAGATTAGGATTTGTCACTCCGTGTTTCGGAGAGGTATCTCTGGGCCCTCTGGGTAATGCTCATCACAATAATCCTTGCAAGCATTGTGACTAATGAGTTAGTTGCGGGATGAAGTACTATGGAACGAGTAAAGAGACTTGCCGGTAACAAGATTGAACTAGGTATGATGATACCGAAGATCGAATCTCGGGCAAGTAACATACCGATGACAAAAGGAACAACGTATGTTGTTATGCGGTTTGACCCATAAATATCTTCATAGAATATGTAGGGGCCAATATGAGCATCCAAGTTCTGCTATTGGTTATTGACTGGAGATATGTCTCGGTCATGTCTTCATAGGTCTCGAACCCATAGGGTCCGCACGCTTAACGTTCGATGATGATTTGTATTATGAGTTATGTGATTTGATGACCGAAATTTGTTTGGAGTCCCAGATGAGATCACGGACGTGACGAGGAGTCTCGAAATGGCCGAGGCATCAATATTCATATATTGGAAGGTTGCATTTGGACACCGGAATGGTTCCGAGTGGTTCGGGCATTTTTCCGGAGTAGCGGGAGGTTATCGGAACCCCCCAGGAGAAGTAATGGGCCTATTGGGCCTTATTGGAGGAGAGGAGAGAGGCCACAAGGGAGGGGCGCACCCTCCCCTTGCCCAAACTAAATTAGATTAGGAGAGGGGGCCAGCCCCCCTCTTTCCTTGTCCCTCTCTCTCCCTTCCCTTTCCCTCTGGTGGAAGAAAGGAAAAAGGGGGGCCGAATCCTACTTGGACTAGGAGTCCAAGTAGGACTCCCCCCTGGCGCGCCCAACCTGGCCGGCCTCTTCTCTCCCTCCCTCCTTTATATACGTGGCCAGGGGGCACCCCATAGGCACACAAGTTGATCAAGTTGATCTTTTAGCCGTGTGCGGTGCCCCCCCTCCATAGATTTCCACCTTGGTCATGTCGTTGTTGTGCTTAGGTGAAGCCCTGCGCCGATAACTTCATCATCACCATCACCATGCCGTCGTGCTGATGAAACTCTCCTTCGAACTTAGCTGGATCTAGAGTTTGTGGGACGTCACCGAGCTGAATGTGTGCAGATCGCGGAGGTGCCGCACATTCGGTGTTAGGATCAGTCGGATCGTGAAGACGTACGACTACATCAACCGCGTTGTCATAACACTTCCGCTTTTGGTCTACGAGGGCACGTAGACAACACTCTCCCCTCTCGTTGCTATGCATCGCCTAGATAGATCTTGCGTGATCGTAGGATTTTTTTTGAAATTACTGCATTCCCCAACAGTGTTATCCGAGCCAGGTCTATCCGTAGATGTTATATGCATGAGTAGAACACAAAGAGTTGTGGGCGATAATAGTCATACTGCTTACCAGAATGTCATACTTTGATTCGGCAGTATTGTTGGATGAAGTGGCTCAGACCGACATTACGCGTACGCTTACACGAGACTGGTTCTACCGACATGATTCGCACACAGGTGGCTAGTGGGTGTCTGTTTCTCCAGCTTTGGTTGAATCGAGTGTGGCTACAGCCGGTCCTTGATGAAGGTTAAAACAGCACACTTGATGAAAAATCATTGTGGTTTTCATGCGTAGGTAAGAATGGTTCTTGCTAGAAGCCCGTAGCAGCCACGTAAAACTTGCAACAACAAAGTAGAGGACGTCTAACTTGTTTTTGCAGGGCTTGCCGTGATGTGATATGGTCAAGGCATGATGTGATATAAATTGTTGTATGAGATGATCATGTTTTGTAACAAAGTTATCGGCAACTGCTAGGAGCCATATGGTTGTCGCTTTATTGTATGCATTGCAATCGCCATGTAATTGTTTTACTTTATCACTAAGCGGTAGTGATAGTTGTAGTAATAATAGTCGGCGACACGACAACGATGCTATGATGGAGATCAAGGTGTCGCGCCGGTGACGATGGAGATTATGACGATGCTTCGGTGATGGAGATCATGAGCACAAGATGATGATGTCCATATCATGTCACATATTTTGATTGTGTGTGATGTTTATCTTTCATGCATCTTATTTTTCTTAGTACGGAGGTAACATAATAAGATAATCCCTTATTACTAAATTTCAAGGTATAAGTGTTCTCCCTGAGTATACACCATTGCTACAATTCTTCGTGCTGAGACACCACGTGATGATCGGGTGTGATAGGCTCTATGTTCACATACAACGGGTGCAAGCCAGTTTTCCACACGCAGAATACTCGAGTTAAACTTGACGAGCCTAGCATATGCAGATATGGCCTCGGAACACTGAGACCGAAAGGCCGGCCCCCCTCTTTCCTTCTCCCTCTCTCTCGCTTCCCTTTCCCTCCGGTGGAAGAAAGGAAAAAGGGGGGGCAAATCCTACTTGGACTAGGAGTCCAAGTAGGACTCCCCCGTGGCGCGCCCAACTTGGCCGGCCTCCTCTCTCCCTTCCTCCTTTATATACGTGGTCAGGGGGCACCCCATAGACACACAAGTTGATCAAGTTGATCTTTTAGCCGTGTGCGGTGCCCCCTCCACAGATTTCCACCTCGGTCATATCTTCGTAGTGCTTAGGCAAAGCCCTCCGCTAGTAATTCAACATCACTGTCACCACGCCGTCGTGCTGATGAAACTCTCCCTCGACCCCACCTAGATCTAGAGTTCATGGGACGTCACCAAGTTGAACGTGTGCAGATCTTGGAGGTGTCGTACCTTCGGTGCTAGGATCGGCCGGATCGTGAAGACATATGACTACATCAACCGTGTTGTCATAATGATTCCGCTTTCGGTCTACGATGGTACATATACAACACTCTCCCCTCTCGTTTCTATGCATCGCCTAGATAGATCTTGCATGATCGTAGGATTTTTTTTGAAATTACTGCGTTCCCCAACACCTACGACCTATGAGGAAGCGATGATGAGCCCATATTCCGCGAAATGGCTTGAGGCCATGAAATATGAGATGGGATTCATGTATGAGAACAATGTGTGGACTTTGGTGGACTTGCTCGATGATTGGTAAGCTATAGAAAATAAATCGATCTTCAAGAGGAAGACAGACGCTAATGGTAGTGTTACTATCTACAAAGCTCAACTAGCCGCAAAAGGGTTTTCGACAAGTTCAAGATTGTGACTACAATGAGATTTTCTCAACCGTAGCGATGCTTAAGTCCGTTCGAATCATGTTAGCAATTGCCATATTTTATGAAATCTGGCAAATGGATGTCAAAACTGCATTCCTTAAATGGATATTTGTGAGGAGAGTTGTATATGATGCAACCAGAAGGATTTGTCAATGCTAATAAAGTGTGCGAGCTCCAGTGATCCATCTGTGGACTAGTGCAAGCATCTCGGAGTTGGAATATACGCTTTTATGAGTTGATCAAAGCATATAGTTTTATACAAACTTGCGGTGAAGCCTGTATTTACAAGAAAGTGAGTTGGAGCACGCACTACAGCCTTTCTGATAAGTATATGTGAATGACATATTGTTGATCATAAATAACATAGAATTTTCTAGAAAGCATAAAGGAGAGTTTGAAAGGATATTTTCAAAGAAAGACCTCGGTGAAGCTTCTTACATATTGGGCATCAAGATCTATAGAGCTAGATCAAGACACTTGATAAGATTTTTCAATGAGTACATACCTTGACAAGATTTTGAAAGAGTTCAAAATGGATCAGTCAAAGAAGGAGTTGTTGCCTGTATTACAAGGTGTAAAGTTGAGTAAGACTCAAAGCCCGACCATGGCAGAAGATAGAAAGAGAATGAAAGTCATTCCCTATGCCTCACTCATAGGTTCTATAAAGTATGCCATGCTATTTACCAAACCAGTTGTGTGCCTTCCTATGAGTTTGGCAAGGGGGTACGATAGTGATCCAGGAGTGGATCACTATATAGTAGTCAAAGTTATCCTTAGTTACCTAAGAGGACTAAGGAAGTATTTCTCAGTTATGGAGGTGATAAAGTGTTCATCATAAAGAGTTATGTTGATGTAAGCTTTACACCAATCCAGATGACTCCAAGTCTCAATCTAGATACATATTGAAAGTGGGAGCAATTAGCTAGAGTAGCTCCATGCAGAGCATTGTAGACATAGAAAATTTGTAAAATACATACGGCTCTGAATTTAGCAGACCCATTGACTAAACTTCTCTCACAAGCAAAACATGATCACACCTTAGTACTCTTTGGGTTTTATTCACATAGCGATGTGAACTAGATTCTTGACTCTAGTAAACCCTTTGGTTATTGGTCCCATGGCGATGTGAACTATGGGTGTTAATCACATGCATATGTGAATTATTGGTGTTAAATCACATGGTGATGTGAACTAGATTATTGACTCTAGTGCAAGTGGGAGACTGAAGGAAATATGCCCTAGAGGCAATAATAAAGTTGTTATTTATATTTCCTTATATCATGATAAATGTTTATTATTCATGCTAGAAATGTATTAACCAGAAACTTAGTACATGTGTGAATACATAGACAAAACAAAGTGTCCCTAGTATGCCTCTACTTGACTAGCTCGTTAATCAAAGATGGTTATGTTTCCTGACCCTAGACATGTGTTGTCATTTGATGAACGGGATCACATCATTAGAGAAAGATGTGATGGACAAGACCCATCCGTTAGCTTAGCATAATGATCGTTACAGTTTTGTTGCTACTGCTTTCTTCATGACTTATACATGTTCCTCTGACTATGAGATTATGCAACTCCCGAATGCCGGAGGAACACCTAGTGTGCTATCAAACATCACAACGTAACTGGGTGATTATAAATATGCTCTACAGGTGTCTCCAATGGTGTTTGTTGGGTTGGCATAGATCGAGAATAGGATTTGTCACTCTGTGTATTAGAGAGGTATCTCTGGGCCCTCTCGATAATGCACATCACTATAAGCCTTGCAAGCACTGTGACTAATGAGTTATTTGCAGGATGAAGCATTACGGAACAAGTAAAGAGACTTGCCGGTAACGAGATTGAACTAGGTATGATGATACCGACGATCGAATCTCGGGCAAGTAACATACCGATGACAAAGGGAACAACGTATGTTGTTGTGCGGTTTGACCGATAAAGATCTTCGTAGAATATGTAGGAGCCAATATGAGCATCCAGGTTCCACTATTGGTTATTAACCGGAAATGTGTCTCGATCATGTCTACATAGTTCTTGAACCCGTAGGGTTCGCACGCTTAATGTTCGATGACGATTTGTATTATGAGTTATGTGTTTTTGATGACCGAAGATTGTTTGGAGTCCCGAATGAGATCATGGACATGACGAGGAGGATCGAAATGGTCGAGAGGTAAAGATTGATATATTGGAAGGTGGCATTCGGACACCGGAAGGGTTCCGGAGTGTATCGGGTACAAACCGGAGTACCGGAAGGGTTACCGGAACCCCCTCGTGGAAGATATGGGCCATGGGAGGGAGGCTAACCCGCTCACAAGGGGCTGGTGCGCCCCCCACAAGGGAGCAGGCCTAATTGGACTAGGGAAAGGGGGCGCCACCCCCCCTTTCCTTATCCTACTCCCTCTCCTTCCCCCTTTCCACCTCCGTAAGAAGGAAAAAATAAGGGGGGGCGAATCCTACAAGGAGTGGAGTCCTAGTAGTACTCCCTCTCCCTTGGCGCGCCCCTGGTGGCCGGCCTCCTCCTCCCTCCTTTATATACGGGGGTAGGGGGCACCCCAAAGGCACATCATTGTCTTAGCCGTGTGCCCTCCACCATTTACTCCTCCGATAGTATCATCATAGTGCTTAGGCAAAGCCCTGCGCAGATCACATCATCAACACCGTCATCATACCGTCGTGATGACGAAACTCTCCCTCGATCCTCTGCTGGATCAAGAGTTCGAGGGACATCATCAAGTTGAACATGTGCTGAACTCGAAGGTGTCAAACGTTCAGTGCTAGATCGGTTGGATCATGAAGACGTTCGACTACATCAACCGCGTTAACATAAAGCTTGCGCTTTCGGTCTATGAGGGTACGTGGACACACTCTCCCCCTCTCGTTGCTATGCATCTCCTAGATAGATCTTGTGTGATCGTAGGATTTTTTTTAATTGCATGCTACGTTCCCAACACAGTTCATCAATGCTGCTTCCATGAAGTGAATCAAACCTGCAAAAATGTGAGTAAGAAAGTTAGAAGAAAAGAAGAAGAAGAAGACGAAGAAAAGAAGAAGAAGAAGAAGAAGAAGAAGACTCTTTTCTCATCTTTCTTCTTCTCTTATATCTTTTTATCCCTTTCCTCCTCATTCTCATGCTTCTTCTTTTATTCTTTAGAATAAGAAAAGACTAGAAGACTAGAAGATGAAGAAGAAGAAGAAGAAGAATTTTCTTCTTCTTCTTTTCTCATCTTCCTTCTTCTCTTATATCTTTTTATCCCTTTCCTCCTCATTCTCAAGCTTCTTCTTTTATTCTTTCTTTTTCTTCTCTTTTTTCTTCTATTCTTTCCTTTTCTCCTCTTTCTTGTTTTTCTTCTTCTTATTCCTTATTTGTGTCATTTTAAAGCTAACATACGTAACTATCCCATTTGTAGCCAACTTAGCTTACTATGTCAATTTGGAGGAAAATAAGGTAAGTATAGGTCATTTTGTGCTAACCTAGGTGATGATGCCATTTTTTAGCCAACTTATGTAAGTATAGCTCATTTTTTATCTAACTTAGGTAATTATGTCATTTAGGAGGAAAATAAGCTAAGTATGCATTTCTTAAGCAAAACACTAGAGAAAACTTACCCTCATCACAACAAATGCGATGAAGATTGCAACTAAGGTAACAATTGATCCAACGGCATAATGATACCAAGCCCCATTATGAATGGCATATTTTATAATCTTCTTAATCTTCAAGCGCATTGCATTCATTTCAAGCGCATTGCATTCATCTTCATCTTGTGATCATCCACGACATCGGCAACATGCAACTCCAATTTCATCTTCTCTTCTTCAATTCTTTTAATTTTTTCTAACAAATACTCATTTTCTTTTTCAACTAAATTTAACTTCTCGACAAGAGGATCGGTTGCAATTTCCGGTTCACATACCTCGTAGATAAAAATATCTCATGTCAACTTGATGGCCATAATTGTCATAAATTCGAAATGGAATAAAATAATTATAAAAGAGAATATACCACATCCGAATCATAAATCGGGTGAGGGCCGACGGGGACGGATATGAAGACCATGGCACTATGTATAACAAACAATCATACAAAGTAATAAAATTATACAAGTAACTATATAAATCATACAAGTAACTATATAAATCAAGTACAACATAAAAAAATTGAATACCTAATAATAATCTTGATCATCGGGTTCAATAAATGCTCTGGGATCAATAAACGCATCATAATCATCACTATCATCAATGAGGTGCTCATCTGGTTTAGCGACATCAACATGTGGAAGGCCACCTTTACGTAATTGGTCAAGCATTGACAAGCATCCACATCAGTAACCTTTTCTTGTTCAGGCTCTTCTTGTTTAGGCTCAGGCGTGAAGTCAGGTTCACTGTCGTTGTCTAATTTAATGTTCTGGTGTGAAGTAGAGCGCTTCTTGAAGCATTTTATGGAAAGACGTGTTTCTTGGAAGAATGCACCTTCATATGTGTCTGGGTTAATGTGAGGTTCATAATTCTCTTCATTGGGGGGGGAGGTGGTATAACACGTGGTGGCACTTCATAAACGACATCCCAACCATTTAGATTTGGATTAGTTTGGCATGCCCACGGTAGATAGAGAACTTGGTCGCATGTTGAGCCGTAATATATACATCGGGAACATCTAAATGGGTGCTTTCTGTGATTTCCACTAGCCCTATATGTTCATGAGTCCTTCTAGTCTCCTTCGGCTGGAACCAGTAACATTTGAAGAGTACGATGTTCGGTGCATTTTGACCATAGAATAGAAGTTCATAAATTGCTTCAAATCTCCCGTAATACTCAATACCTCCATCCCAATAGCAGAGACACAACAATTTGTAGACTTTCGGTTGGCCATAGATAGCTCTTTACCGTAGGTACAAAAGCGATAGTCGTTGATGTCGTATTTGTCAAATGAACGGACCTTAAAGTCAAAACCATTAGTGCCTTGTCTCAATTCCGCGTCCATAGACTCTGAATTAGCCTACAAGTTTAATACGAAAGGATTGTTGCATTAGCCGCAAATTAGACGAAGAAATGAGAATGGTCTAATGGAAATTACCGTTGTTTGAACCAAGAGATGAAACCGGGAAGGCCGCCTCCTTGCTTTGCCACAAGCTCATACTCTTCGATGGATTCCTTTTGGATCACCGCTCCATCCGAGAATTTGGTGACGTATCGACTGTATCAAAAAATATCCAGGGATAAGAGTAGTTCAAAGGAATTAGAAGTTGCAAAACAATGTACCGTGAGAACTTACCCGATGTACGGCCGCACTTCTGTTAGGTTGGTGAAGATATACAACAAAATGGTCCGCCATTCTTCGACATCCAACGATATTGGTTTCGAAGCACCGGCTGGTGCGGGATTCCCTTTGAATAAGCTGAGGTTTTACCCACCTTTTTATGGTCACCAACATTGACCGAGGCTTCGGATTATGCAATGATGATTTTTGGCTTTGTAGTGTGCTATCACGAAGTTTGCCGCCTCCTCAGTAATGAATGCCTCGACCATCGATGCTTCAATTCTATGTTATTTTCACATTTTGCTCAGAGTGTCTTCTGCATTCTCTCAGTTGAGTAGCACCAACGATTTTGCATGCCCCCCCCCAATCTTGCCTTGGTCGGGAGACGCAAAATCAAGTGTTGCGTTGAATTAAAGAAGCCCAGCAGAAAGATCTTATCTAACTTGCAGATCAACTCCGGCGCCAACTATTTCTTCTAGCACGACAGGTGATAGTTCTTTCGCACAAAGAACACAGAAGAAATAGCTCAGCTCTGCCAGTACTAGCCATTCATCCTCAGGGATGAAGCCACGCAACATCACTGGCATTATTCGCTCAATCCATATGTGCCAATCATGACTCTTGAGACCAAATATTTTCAATTCGTCAAGACTCGCTCCTATCTTTAGATTCGCTGCATACCCATCAGGGAACATCAACTGCATATTCACCCACAACATAATTTCCCTCATAGCTGAACTTCCAAGATTGAACCAAGCCTTTGGCTTCGTCCAGTTTTGCTTTCATTTCGGTTCTTGCATGTTTTGTAATGGTCTATGACATAGCGCCTCTTGATCGACTCTAGCTGTAGTATTATCCTTTGACTTCCCCTCTATGTTGAACAATGTACCAAAAAGTGCCTTAGCGATATTCTTTTCAGTGTGCATCACTTCAATGTTGTGTGGGCAAAGAAGGTCTTTGAAGTAAGGCATATCCCACAAGCATGTCTTGTGAGTCCAGGCGTGTTTCGAATTATACCCCTTGAAATACCCTGGACACTCTGGATCTGGCTCGAGAGTGTTTAACTGATCCATGGTCTCTTGGCCTGTCAAAGGAGGTGGTGCAGAGTTTTTGACAACTCTACCTTTCATGAAGTTCTTCTTGTCTTTCCTCAACTTATGGCGAGGATCCAGGAACTGTCTATGCAAGTTGAAGCAAGAAAACTTGCGACCCGCATGCAGCCAACGAAACTTAAGAGCTGCCTTGCATGTGGGGCACGGGAACCTTCCATGCACACACCAGCCAATGAATAGCGCATACGCCGACAAGTCATGCGTGGAGTACATGTACCAGACACACATTATGAAGTTCGGTTTGTTAAAGGCGCCGTATGTCTTGAACCCATTATCCCAAGCTTCTTGCAATTCGTCCTTAAGTGGTTGCATGTACATATTCATATTCTTCCCCAGATAGTTCGGCCCTGGAATTATCAACGTCAGGAAAATGTTCTTTCTTTGCATAATCTGTCCGGGGGGGGGGGAGATTGAGTGGAAAGACAAATACGGGCCAACAACTGTATTGGGTTGCCGTCAGACCAAACACACTGAACCCATCCATGCTGATGCTGACTCGAGGATGCCTTGGATCTGCCGCTTTTTCTGCACATAATGCTTCGAAGCACTTCCATGCTTCACTATCCGATGTGTGTACCATCATCAGATTCCCATCTACATCTAGTTCGGTTATCTTGCCCATTTTGTGCCATGTTATCTATCTGGCCGTCTCTTTGACCATGAAAAGGCGTTGAAATCTTGGTACGATTGGCATATACCGAAGAACAATAACCGGGTTTTTGGTCTGTGTCTTCTCACCCATACAGTTGTCTACCACAATATACGTGGAAGAATTGCAAATGGGACAATAGTTCAAGTCAGCATACTCAAGCCTAAATAAGGCACATCCTTTCTCATAGGCATGTATCTTCTCATAGGGCATCTTAAGAGCACGCAGGATTTTGTCTGACTGGTACAGGTTTGCAGGCAATACATGGCATTTGGGTAGAAAGCGTCCAAATACTGTCATCATCGCGTCGTAGTATTATCTGCCCAAGTTGGATTGAGCCTTTAGAGCCATTATTTGTGAGATGTCATCTAGCTGACAAAGCTTAGTGTGCTCGTGAAGAGGACGTTTTGAAGACTCCAACATTTCATTGAAGGCCTTTGCAGATTCCTCTATCTCTTCGTCCGAATCCCGAGCATCATCAAAGTTTTCCACCATGTCTTCCATCCCGATACCATGCTCGTCGGTGCGACGACGAACCACCTCAGCTCTGGCATGTTGGGCAGACTCACCATGAAATGTCCACATCATATAACCGGGCATATAACCACTCTTGTGCAGGTGTTTGCCCATTTCATCCTCTGTCCACTTTTCCCAATTGTTGCACCGGACACAGGGGCACCAGTTTTTCCTCCAGCCATGTGCAAATGCATCTTTCACAAACCCCTTCGTTTTTGTTAACCATTCATTGGTAATCTATTTCTGACTAGTGCGACCGGTGTACATCCACGCACGATCACTCATCTTGTTTAGCTACTGGACAAACAAGAAATATATATAATTCAGCATGTATATTCATCAGTTAATCTAGTTTGTCAATTTTAATACATCCATGCAACCTAGACTCCAATAGGCATGGAGAACGTACACAATCTACACATACTCGGACTATCCCTGGAAATCGTTGGACAATCCTAATGAGTTACTTGATAAATATGCAACTGAATGCATATTTATCGATGCAACCCTTTCGGACAAGAGGCACATACTGGTTACACGACTGTAGTTACCTAGCTAGTGTCATCGGCACGAAGGCCAGAACAGAGCAAATAATTAAGGGGGAGGAGGAGATGTCATTTGTGCTCACCCACGAACACAGGGGCGGAGCTCATCGAACACCAGACCCTCGCACCGACGAAACATCTGCACATTGAAATCGAAAGATGAGTAACACAGAATTATTGTTTTTGCCATCAATCTAACTAAAATTAAACTAAACTAAGCCTAAACTAAAGTAAATCTAAAAAGTAGAAAAAAGAAGAAAAAAAAGGAGAGAGGGCAGTGGTAGCGACGTGCGGCGGTGGAGGAGGGGGTAGGGCGGCGATGGCGACCGAGCGGCAGTGGAGGAGGAGACGGGGTTTCGGGGCACAGAGGGTAGGGGCGGGTGGCGCCACGCGGCGGCGGCACCCGGGCGGCGGGGGCAACGGGGATCAGGGTGACGGGGGCAGCGGGGCGGCGTGGGCAATGAGCCGGCTAGGGCGGGGGGGCGCCGGGCGGCGGGGCAGCAGGGCGACGGGTCGGTGTTAGTGGGGGGCTCCGGGCAGGAAGGGTGGTGGGGCGGCGGCGGTGCTGGGCGGTGTGCGGTAGGGGCGACGGGACGGGGAGGGCGGGGGGCTCCAGGGTAGGAAGGGTGGTGGGGCGGCGATGGCGGTGTGGGCGCGGGGGCGCGCGGGTGGAGAAAGGGGAAGAGAGAGGGGTGGGGCCAGGGAGAGAGGGATGGGTGGCCGTTAGTGGGCACGTTCTTTGTCGTCGGCTAGCGGATGGCAAAGAGGGGGCTGGGGGCCGTTACGGTTTGGGCCTCCACTGGACCCCACCCACCTCTTTGTCGTCTGCCAGCCGACGGCAAAGAACTGGTTGATGGCAAATTGGGTCTTTGTCGTTCTTTTTTGGAAGCAAACAACAAAGACCTTCTTTGTCATCCGCAAGCTGACAGCAAAGAACTGGCTGGTGGCAAATTCTCTATTTCCAGTAGTGAACTACGACTTTATAGGCAAGGTTGAGATCTCGAAACAAGTGTCTTGTTTTTTGCTAAGCCCGTTAACTCAAAGTAAAATTGGTTTTCATCCTTCATGAATTCATCCTCGTCCAATTCTTCCTCCGAACCTTCTTTATCCGAGTCATACCCATATAGACGCCTAAAAGGCAACTCACGATCCATGTCCTTTTGCATTATGTAGGCATCCAAGTCACCAACATCATTAGCATGAAACCCATGCTCTTGCTCATCGTCATCACCATGAGCATCACCACCCTCTTGAATAACTTTGTCACTAGCAATCACCTCAACTTCATTTGCTTGGCTAGTTGGTGATTGGCTAGAAGCATTGGGGGCATACAACTCAACCTCATTTTCTTCACTAGTTGGTGGTTGGGGATGTGGTTGACGATAAGCATTGGAGGCGTCAACCATGACCCTATGCTCAACAAGCGGCACGATTGTCCTTTCGGTCATGTCATTCATTGGGGATGAGACATGTCGATTCAAGTCAATTGCAAAACGAGGAGGTTCAACCTTGGTATCAAACTATTAAAATGACTTGTCTTGTGATTGGGCAACTTTTTCCTTGTATACACCCCAATGCAAATCAGAGGTGATACGCATACTTTTCAAGTGAGATTTGTCTCCAACTCCAACATCATACCTTCCTATTAATTGAACACCATAATTGGGGTCCATCGACTTTAAGACATGTCTAACTTTTGCAACAACCTCCTTATAGCTAGGGCTTGTACCAAAACCACTAGTTCCTCACCCGTGTCAGCATTGTTACTCAAGAATGCCTCCTTGTCCATACAATGAACATTAACAAGTCTCTCCATCTAACAACAATAAGAATTCATTTAAGGCATCAATGACAATTGTTGATTATCCAAAAACAATCCATTATATCTAAATCATATCAACCTAAATTATTGATGATGTCCAAAAAGTGTAATTAATTAACATACAACTAAGAAAAGTTTACCCTAAACACTAACTAACCCTAACCCAATCTTTCTACTCAACAATTAAATATTCATACTACACACCATGTATATCCCTATATTACCAAAGTTAAACAAAACATTCACACTATAATTAGGGGGAAAGCATGAACTAGGATTCCTCCAACATGTAAAAAATAACAAGATTTAACCAAAAAAACTTGGGTGGTTTGGGGGAGATTACCACAAGCAACAAAGTAATGAAAAGACCCACCTAAGGGAAGCACCTTTTGGAGAGGTTTGGTGGGGAGCTTGAGGGGTGCGGGAGAGAGGGGGGCAGGGAGCAACAAATGTTCTTGCAGCCTAGGCTAGATTGGGGAGAGTGAGTGGGTCTCACCCACTCTCCCGTGGGGTTATTCAGTTACCAGGGTGAAATGCCAAGGTACGTGGCATCTCGTTCGGGTCTGGAAACACCAAGCACCTAGGCGCTAGGCCATTTGCCACGCCAAGAGGTCAACGAGCTAGCGGATCATGCGGGCCAAGACCAGACAGCCAGGGATCCTGGTGTTTCCCGTGTAAGTAGAACGCCAGGGATGGACCAGATGCTAGAGATCTTGGCATATCCTTGCGTCTCGCGTGTAAGCAGAACGCCAGGGATGTTGGCATGGCAAAAAAAGTCATATTCGTTTTTTTGCAAACAAGGTTAGCCCAAATGGTCAGAACATAAATTTTTTCCATTACTAGTAGTAATGGTTTTTCTTTTATGGTGAAAGAAAAACAGGCATTTTCAGATCATTCTGGTGCAGGAAGACATAAGAGCAACTCCAACGGGGCGACTCATTTCGTCCGCTGGCGTCCGTATGGGTCGGCGCGGACACAAAATTCGGCCCAACGCGCCGAACCAAACGGATGCGCGTCCACTTGGCGTCCGCCTGCGGACCCATTCCTGTCCCAATTTTGAGCCGGATTTGCGTCGGCGCGGACACGAGACAGACGCGCGCACGCGCCTTCTCCTCTCCCCGGGCCCGCTGGTCGGTGGTAGCCTCCACTATTTCCCTCTATTCCACCCAAAACCCCTCCCGTCCACGCGCGCTCCCGCCCCACCCCCGCCATGGACGACAACCTCGAGGCCGCCGCCGGCCTCGCCTCCCTGGCCTCGTCCGGCATGCCGGTCGCCCCCTCCGGCAAAGGCAAGCCTCGCGCCCCCCGCAAGACCGCCGCGCCCAAGCCGAAGAAGGTGCTGACGCCCGAACAGGGGGCAAAGGACTCGGCCAAGAGGAAGGACCGAAGGCACGCGGCAAACACGAGGGATGAAGCCATCGCGGCGGCCGCCGCCGCCACCGCCGCGTAGCAGGAGGTCACCAACACCCGCGTCGCGGCGGCAACAAGGGAGGCACTCTACATGCTTGGGTTAAACCCTAGCCAGCACTGCCTCATCAACGCCACCGTGGCCGCGGCCAACACCGACTCATCGGCCTTCCCTCGGACGGTGCTGCCCGACTCACTGCTGCCCGACTCGCCCTGCACATCGGCTTGCACCCTGGTGCCCGGCTTCCACGTCTACCCGCAGGCCTCCTGCCTCTCCGGGGAGTGCTCGCTCGACGTGAGCATGGTCGTGCCTTCCACGCCCGCGCCCATCGACCTCAACGCCGCACCGGTGGCCGGTGGCCGGAGGTGCGATGAAACGGACGCGGCAGACGCCAGCCGACCATCTGTCGGGCGCACGCAACCTGTTTGACGAAATGCCGGTCGCTGGTGACGACGACTACATGCAGAACATGATCTTCGAGGGTGGTGTGCAGGCCACTGGCTTTGATCCCGACGAGACACAAAGCCAGGATGGCCGAGGGGCGTTCACGCTGCCCGCTGGCTACAATGAAGATCAGGCGGCCTTCATGCGTGATCAGGTCGGCCTGGACCTGGATAGCTTCCCTCTCGGCCATGAGTTTCTGGAGGACTACAACCTAGAGGAAGAGGACGAGTGCAACATCAAAGGGGAGCCTTTGTTCGAGGACAAGCTCGCCAACCAAGCCGCCGGGCCGAAGCCGAAGCGCAAGAGCAAGCGGACCAAGGCATACACGATGGTCGAGGACAAGCTTCTTTGCAAGTGTTGGAGAGACATTGGGCAAGACCCCAAGACGGGCGCCGAACAAGAGCATTCAACCTTTTGGATTCGTGTCCATCGTGAGTTCCATAAGCGCAAGAAGTTTCCGCCATACCAAATAGTAAGCGCGTGCGGGTGGGTGTCCATTTCGAAGCGATGGAGGGTGATCCAACAAGAGTGCAACAAGTTTTGTGCCACTCTTGAGAGCCTCAAGGCCCACCCCATGAGCGGCATCGGCATGCAAGACATGGTATGCTAGCAAGCCGCCCTCTTTTGCGTCATCAAGTTTATGCTTGCGTGTTCGTTTGCATACCATTTGCCAATATGCTTGCATGAAATACATTTGTAGGCATTCAAGGTCCAACACAATGGCAAGTACTTCAACCTCTCCCATTGCTTTAGGGTGATCAAAGACGAGGAGAAGTTCAAGGCGCAACATGCCGCCCTCAAGTCGCGTGGTGGGAAACAAGCCGTGGAGGAGGTTGGGGACGGCGAGAAGGCTCGATCGCGGGGGAAGACCAACTCCAAGAAGGAGGACAAGCGGGATGCGGCATCGATCGCCTTGATCGCAATCGTGGAGGGTATGATCACCAAGAAGGACTCAAGGGAGGAGAAGCGCCGGCAAGAAAGGGAAGAGCAAATGAACTTCTTCATGGAGATCCAAAGGAGGAGGCTTGATATGGCCGCGGAGAAGCAAGCAAGGATGCTTGAGATGGAGGCGGAGAAGCAAGCTAAGATGCTAGAGATCGAGGCCGCCAACGCCAAGACCAAGGCGAAAGAAGTGGCTCTCGCGAGCATGATGACCGGGGTGGAGATCGTGAAGGTGGATCTCAACACCGTGTCGCCAAGGAAGAGGCCGTGGTTTGAGATGATGCAGACCGACATGCTCAAATTCGACGACGAGTGATCTATGGCGGCGAGCGCCATCTTTTTTGTATGTCGGCAGGTGTGCTGGCATGACCACGGGGGCCGCGATGACGTGGTCGAACTCAAGTCCCACTGTGTGCTGGCATGTGTGCCAGCATAAACTGTGGTGTTATTTTTTGAAGTCGGCATTGTATGTCGGCGCTAGCATGGTGCCGGCATGAGACATGACGCTGACATTATCGGCCGCGGGCCTTTTTTCTAAATGTTGATTGCGGGCATGAAATGGGTCGGCGCGTTGGACACACTGCCGACCCAATTCTAAACAGGGCGGACGCCGGGCGGCCGGCCGATCCAAACAGACAAAAAACGGACAAATTCGCCGTCCGTTGGGTCGGCCCGTTCGAGTTGCTCTAGTTTGTTAGCAATCCGGTTTTGTCTCCGAGATGTGAGTTCGCTCACATGGCAATGTCAGTAGTTATGGTTTTGCCCTGCAAGATGTGAGCTGAGCCAATGGCTCAACTTCCATTAGTGGTACTGGTTTTGCTCTTATGGCGAAAGAAACATTGACGTTTTCAAACCATTTTGGAGCAGGAAGACACAATCCAAAGATGGCTCGTTGCAACTTATGGCACTGTGGCAGCGCTAGTACGTACACTCTACATTACTCAAGGCTCACTTAGTACACACCGCTTTGAGGAGATCCACTCATGTGCTTAGTTTGGGGAGCTGCTGCATCGGCACTCACCAAAATGCTACTGCTAATCATCAAGAATAATTCTGCTCTTATCTAGTAAACAATAGTCACTGCTATCAGTAGAATAGTAGGTCCCTCCGTGGCCTTGTGGCAAGTCGCAGGGAGATGGTAGCATGAGTCCGTAGGATACGAATCAGAGCTGCGTGCGTGAGGTCATTCCACAGTCCACCCATGCTGCCCCAAGTCTTGCGTGCGTGACGCAGCAATAGCATGCCTGCAGCTCACCACTAGCAGCACAGCACAGCTCCACATCGTTTATTTGGTCACGTGTGCTCCCAGCCCGAGCGAACAAGTGTGTGTGTGTGCATTATCGGCCACCTCTCTCCTCTGCGGCTCGCTCACATGTACTGTGCCAGTGCCTCCTCCGCTAGCCGCGCGATGCTTTTCAAGACAGAGCCACGAGCATTATTTTGCGTCCATGTTTCCTTTTTCTCCTCGCTGGAGAATGAGAGATGGAACAGCTGGCCGTTCGTTTTTTCCTGCAGGATTCGAGCTCGTTCACATGGCAATGGCAGGCAGGGCCGCAGGGGGAAGCTTTGAATAAGCAGACAAATGGCTCTGCTCCGGTAGTGGCAATGGTTTCCCTTTTATTATGGTTGAGATAACTGGCCTTTTTCAGACAGTTTTGGCGCAGGAAGACATGATCCAGTTGCTCGATTTGAACTGAAGATGCCGTAACCAGCTGCAAAAATCACTGGGCCGTGGCGGGAGCCGAAACAACCTTTTCCCCGAAGTGGAGCGTGTGGACTGTGGAATGGCGTTTGGCGTTGCCCCGCACCACCGCCGGTTATCAAGTCACCAAATAAATACACACGCCTCCAAATTAAATTAAAGTGGCACATTGCTGCTTTCCACTGGGCCTACTGAGTAACGAGGCATTCTTAACCAGTCCAGCCCAAGGCAGCGGTGGATTCATCGCAAAGATATGGCGCATTGGCATGTTTGCAATTGATCTTCTTGAATGTGAATGAAGAAAGAAGAAAAAAGTGGCGTGAGGCGCCGGAAATCCGGGCGGGACCCGGCGGAGCACGGGCGGAA
Organism: Triticum aestivum; assembly: GCF_018294505.1. Taxonomy (NCBI): domain Eukaryota; kingdom Viridiplantae; phylum Streptophyta; class Magnoliopsida; order Poales; family Poaceae; genus Triticum; species Triticum aestivum. The sequence goes on along the minus strand of NC_057795.1, from coordinate 615,991,143 downwards.
CCGCTGCGCGGCGCACGGACTCGTCAAGGAAGACGGCGGCTCGCGTGTCCCGCGTCGTCTGCCGCGCGGCGCTGCTTTTTCGCCTCGAGTTCCCGAGGGCCGAGGTCAGGCGTCACGTGCTTGACCGCGGTCGTGGCTCGCGCCTCCACGACGGCCTGGCCCCTTGCCCGCTCGCACTCCGCCGGAGTTTGGTGCAGAGCGCCCACCGTGCCGCTCATCGCATCTGCAACTTGCGACACAGCGCGCCGTGCGCAGGCGCAGCACGTTGGAGCGCCGCGCGAGGGCGTGTATGTGTCCCGGAGCATGTACGCGCGGTCCGCATCGGGCATCGGCGTGAGAAACTTTGAAACAGAACACTATTTAAAGCTAATTTTGTTTTTGGTATGAACCCCTTAAATGTCCAAACACCATGAAAATTTGAACGCACCTTGCGCACATAAGCACCTTGGATGCATAACATTTTACAATTTTTCTACATGAGTTTACTATTCACCGGGTGTAGATGAGCCTCGGCACCGTTTGAATTGCCAGTCGCTCGTTCTATTTCTTTCCTCGTTCGTCTTGTACATCCAGCTTCGCCCTTCGACATTTACACGAGTTTACTTTTCGCCTTAAGATGCACTCTTCAGGGAGGGAGTGAGTGCCCACCGGAATGGTGTTGCAGGCCTGTGTCGCTCATAGCCAGATCAAATCCACGAGCTACATCATATCCCCTCCCTCTCATCTCACTCTCTCGTCCGCATAATTTTTTCTACCGACTGATTTTCATTTAAAGGAGCCGAAATTGCCTTTACACCAATGGCCTGTTCCAATGACGATGGACACGGTCAGAGATCCTTTTGGAACGAACGTTTGCAACAAGGGTCTTATTACAATGGCGACAAACACAACCATGAGGCGGAGGTGCCTTTACAACAAGAGTCATATTGCAATGAAGGTTTGCGACATATCATGTTACAATGAGGTGAGCATAGAAGATGAACGATTACACGGTGAGCATCATACGATTGGACGGCTCGCGCCCCAGTAGATCTTTGTCATAGTTCATCAAGCCGACACGTAGCACACCCTTTTTTCGCGGGTTTTGCTAGTATATATCAGCATGGCCATCTCAGTAGCTCCCCTCAGCGTCAACTGGTCTGCTAGTACATGCCCCGCCATCACTCTCCCCTACCCAGCCGCCTCTTTCCGCCGCACCGGCAGCCTCTCCACATCGTACCAGCGAGCCCCACCCGCCTCCAGACGTTGACTCCGTCTTCTCGGCCACCTTTCCATGCATGCCCAGCTGATTCCCAGCTACGGGTCTCGACACACGTGGGCGACCGGCCACCACCTCTCGGTTGTCGCCCCCCGCTTCTCGAGGTCACCAGACCTCCCCCGATCGATCATCGCTTTTTGTTGTTTGCAATACCTTCGGACATCTACAAGGTGTTCGAGAAATAGCAAAAAATATACTATCGGGGAAGATTTATTGTGATCTATTAAAGCACCTCATCTACAAAACTTACCTAAATTATTGGGACACTTCAATAGCCCGTATCGGAGAAGTTTTTATGAGTTGGAGATGTTTTAAGTACAAACCCAAAATTTTTGGGATACCATCAAGGACCATTTATTTGAGAAAATTTTGTGGGGATTCGTTGGAGATACTCCAAGTGCCCCTTCCGTTCTTTTTACTCAGCGTATGAGATTTGTTTGAAGTCAAACTTCATACAGTTTGACCAAATTTAAGTTTAAAAATATCAGCATCCACAATATTGAAGTTATACAATATGAAAATTAATTTCAGGACGCATCTAATGATATTGATTTTGTATGAATGTTGATAACTTTTTTTATAAAGTTTGTAAAGTTTGACTTCAGACAAATATTATACATGGAGTAAAAAAGAAAAGTACAACACGCAGATGATACCAGCAGTGGCTAGTGGGCATCTTCAAACATCATTTTTTTTTTCTGAAAAGGGGGATAAATGAGTCTGCCATAAATCCATATCTATATACATCTATATCTATATCTATACCTATCAATAAAGCAAGGATCGTTTCTTCAAAAATTTCATCCGTTCACCGCCAAAACATATTAGAATTTACTTCTATCCAAGGTGGTACTAAACATTGGGGCGTTCGACTGCTAGAAAATAAAAAGCGCTTCCATCTAAACTTTCATCGCTTGGGCCACAGGCCCATTGCTTGCGCACAGCCTTTCCGAGGAAAAGGGAAAAATAATACCAGTTACTGGTGTAAAAAAAAACCCAGTTACTGGTGTCAAACTCACGACCTCATGGATACGTACCATGATGTGACCAGGCCAACTGCACTAGCTTTGTTCTATGTCTCAAAAAGTAGTAGGTTGTCCTCTCTATTTGCACCAGCCCCCAATCAAATTATATTTTCATCCGGCTATCAATTGATCTCTACTCCTAATGTCTCATTTGGTAGGTCGCGTTTCGGGTTTTATTTTCGTCCCACATAATATGGTCTTTTTTGATACTTCTTTGGTACTTGCTCCCACCTCCCGCTCAGCCGCAAAAAATCAAAAAAAAAACCTCCGTCCGAGTCCTCCACCCGCCCCCATGCCTCCCATCGCACCCATCTACAAGCGAAGGAAAAAAAGCCTATGAAAATTAACCCACGAAAAAAACCTATGAAAGAAAACCAGCGAAAAAAACGATGCCACACCAGATCCTTCGCCGCCGCCCTCGCACATCAAGCCGTCGCCCTCGCCCTCGCAGTTGCCGCTGATCCCCTCCTCCATCTCCCTCCCTCAAACGCCGCCGCCCGTCGCTGCCGCCGCGGCCACCTCCCGTCGCGGCCGGCCCCGCCACCTCCCGTCGCGGCCGCCGCGCCCAGCTCCAACCGGGGCCGCCGCCCCAGCTCCAGCCGCGGCCGTCGCGCTCACCTCCAGCCACAGCCGCCGCCCCACCTCCAGCCGCGGCTGCCGCCCCCACGTCCCACCGCGGCCGCTGCCCTGCCCCCTCAAGCGTCCTCAAGTGCGGCAAGGGCCTCAAGCTGCAGAAGCGCCTGGCCTCGAGCGTCCTCAAGTGCGGCAAGGGCAAGGTCTGGCTCGACCCCAATGAGGTTAACCCACCCCCTTCCTCTCTCTCCCTCGTCGCGTGTCTCGATTTTCTCGCGTATTCCGTAGATCTGTGGGCAGGTGGTGCTCCACGCGGTTTAGGTGATTCGAGGCGGGTAGATCCCTGCTTGCTTGTGCGGCGCTTGCTCATAGATCACATGAGCAGCCTTGGGTTGCTTTGGTGGCGGTTTATTTCTTGCGCTTGTGACGATGCAATTCGACCCTGATTCCTGGCCTTGCGCTGTTCTTGATGCCCGCTGCTGCTGTTCCTGATGCCCGCTGCTGCTGCTGCTTTCATGGCGGTTTATTTCTTTGATATCAGGAAGGAATTCAGGATGAACAGGATGCCGTCATCCCTTCTTGTTGATGCTTTGTTCATCACATCAGGATTCCTGTTGTCGCATGGATTCGATTGGTGTCTATGGATGTCTCTTTCTGCATGTGTGCACATGTCCCAGTGGATTTTGCAGCTGTGCACCAACTTATTTTTGGCGACCAAACACCATCGTTTGTAAATTAATTCACCGTTACTGTTGCTGTTTTGATCCAAATTAGAGTGAGTCCTGAAATCTGTTGTTCTAGGAGTTGAGTCCTATTTGGCGTGCATTCCTAACTACAGAAATCTGTTGTCCCCAAATCTGTTGTTCGAGGATGTAGAGCTCCGGGAGTGCGGCACCGATGAGGAACCTGCCCACGATGTGTGCGGCAAGGAGGAGGTGCTCGGGGCCGAGGAAGACGGGCGCGGATGGGTTGGGCTTCCCGGGGCGTTGCGGGAAGGCGAGCGTAGCCAGGAGGAGTAGGTAGGGAAAGGATGGCGGCTCGCCGACAGGTCATCGACGCCTCCTTGAACCAATGCCAAGGAGGTCTATGTCGCAGCTTTGAAGGCGCCTGACAAGCCCATCGTCGCGCCGCCGACCTGCTGACATTCGAGGTCGGCACCCGTGCGAACTCAGGTAACCTTGGTCGTGCTCGACATGTATTGTCACATCATCTCAGTTTCTTCATTTTATCAAAAAAAACTCAGTTTCTCCAGATTGACATGGTCAGCCATGTACTAAAAATGCTTGAATGATTTTAGAAGCACAACTATCAGTATGTGCACTTAATAAAATGCAAGTCCGAATGCAGATGCTGAAAAAATATTTTGGAAATTATACATTATTCAGTCTCCCAATTTGTGATTTGCTTTTTGTTTATGTTGTCCAGAAATGTACAAAGGACTGGCATGTGTCATCTATAGCATGTCCCCTTTGTTTGAATGTTCAACTAGAAGAGTTTCATCTCATTTGGCAAGGAGCACTGCAATAATACATGCAACTCTTCACAGCTACTAACATGAAGTTGCACTCAGGCTCTCGCATGGACTAAAGAGTTATTGTCGGTATGTATCATTGTTTAATTTTTAAAGTCTATAGGTTTATTTATATGGCAAGTATTGATCTCAAGGACAAGATTGATGTAACTACTGTCACCCATTCAAAAATTTCTTTAGAGGAATTACAACAGGTATTTTGCTGACCTGAACATTGAAATAATGAGTACAAAAGGTTCAGGGCATATGCGAATAATTGAATTTTGTATTTGCGGACAAGGGAGAAATGCCTAAATTAGAAGGCAGAGTAGAATTTTATACTCTGTTGTTGCAGTGTGGCTTTTGGGAATAATTAGCACGATTATCCCAGAGGTGAAACTTAGACACCACCATGGATTTGTCTGGCTATGAATCATGGTCATGAAATACGTTCATGTTGTTCCCTTTCCAGATGCTTTAGAACAGACCAGCGATGATGCTGGAATAAGAGGTTCTCAATTCCCTTTTATGTCATAGTTCATAATACAACACACATATACTGCAACCTCTTAAATTATAAAAGTATTGTCTCATAGATTATAAAATTTCATGATATCAAATTGTATGTACTGCAAATTTTCTCCTTTTTACTGCCTGCTTGATTGTATAAATAGAATAACTAGATAATGATGCTCCATGCATTACTAGAGCTGTTGATAGCTTCTCCACCTAGATTATTTTACACTCCCTTGTTAGGAGAATTTAGCTTAGATATTTAGGTGCAACACATGTACTGCGAAGCGAGATATTTAGTTTGTTTTTCTTGGGTAAACCATACTCTCGACATTCCACAACCTCTACTACTAAAGGTATAATTTGATTACTTAACTTCATACTTTTACCATAAATCTCTGGAAAAAAATTAATTGATTGTTAAAAGTCATGTGCTGCTGCATTGGACTATGAGCTTGAAAAAAGAGCACCTACCTAATACCTACAGAGGTGGCCAATCCTTCCAGTGACCTATATATGTAAGTATGTAAGTTAGGCTCGATTCCAAGTTAGCCTATACTATTTCTGTCACCACTTGCAAATATATTTTAATATAATAGAACTCCTATAGTTGTCTTCAATAGAGAGGGAATAAATCTCTAACGAATATTTTGGTACATTCATGCTATCTATCTTTTGCATTTAAAATAGAACATGCAATAGGCAGTCATAGCAAATCTATATACTGCATAAACCTTTACTTGAAATGATTAAATCACATAAATTGTCCCGTCCATTATAATTGATGATGTCTATACAATCAACCCAGCAAACAAATATTAGGCCAAATGATCACACACAGAACCAACAAAAACCTTAGTTCCATATGAAGCTGCCTAACAGAATCCATAACATACATCGACTAATAAAGCTTCAGCCTGCTTCAATTTAATAGTAGAGCGCGTTCAGGAATCAAAATCATGCAAATTGGTTATTTATTGTAGTTGGAAAAGAACTATTGTTAAAGCAGAGCCTGCGGTTAAGAAGTTCATAAGTCTTAGACGCTTCTTTTTGGCGTATTGAATGTGCAGGAATTGATACAATAAAGTTTCAATAAGATGTCATCATTATATCCATTGTCAATTTAGCTGATCATTTTTTAGCAAAAATTCTACGAAACTTGTAACGTATCGTGTTGAAAATCTGTGAGGAATAGTTAATGACCCTTTGACCCAATACACTTTGATCATTGATAAATTTCTATGTGTTAGTTGTCCCGTGACACGGATCACTTGTTCCTGGAACTTCCCTAGCTGAAGGAGAAACTGGAGAAGTACATTGACGAGGCCTCGGCGACTGGATCATGGAGCCCAAACGTGCTTCGCACCACCACGGATGCTTGATTGAAAGAAGGGTTGGAGCCTCGCTGCATCACCAGGGATTTGAAATGGGACGTCCCTGTCCCACACGAGAAGTACAAGGATAAGGTTTGCCATCTGAGCACACAGAGATTCATTGTGAAAATTTATCTCTCTCCATGTTGTATTAATGTTTGTCCATGTGATGAACCGTTCCCAATTAGCTTGGCCATCTGCATTAGTCATGATTTGCTACTGATTCTTTTTGGTTTATTATGTATCTTTGACTATCCAACTCCATGGACATGTTTTTATTTTCCTGTTGTCTTGAGAGCACACATATGGAACTGTGCAGGGCATGTTGAGCTATACATGGAGTATATATCTATTGAGTTCTGCAGTTATTTTCAATTTCGATGGTGGAAATGATTTAAGGATAAGTTGGAGGAATGCCTCGAAGATGTTTTATAATCTTTAAAAATAGTGGATGGTCTGAGGTACTGCATCTTTTGCCTTTTATCTGAACACTTGCAGCCAAAAATTTTATCCCACTGTGAGTTGTTTTGTGCACATGCTGCGTTATGTGTAGATATGGATGAGGAAAATTCCGTGCCTACAACATTATTTGTGTCTGACCCTGTCCGAGGATCCTGTGGCATGCTCTGATTTGTTTCAGAGTTCGGATGTTTCGATGTTGTGCATCGTGTGCTTTTGAGGCAGCAGAAGGTTGTACACATATCAACGTCTATGGGTGAAGATATCCTACCATATCTAGAACCGCACAAGGCGCTTGTGCCTGATGCCCCTTTCCTCCATGTCCGTGAGGAGAATCCCTATAGTATGCAGGTATTTTGTTAATCCCCTCTTATATTATTTAAATCTCAGCAAGACAACCACATATGAGGCAGGAACTGCAACGACCATTGTCTTCTATATCTGCTTGTGTTAACTTCCATTACTTTTAGCATGTGGGATATATGATGTGAGGGAACGAACATGCCATAAGGCACATGTGAGTCCCCTAGGTGCTCTTTGTATTACTATTCTTCTTATTCGGCTGGTTTTGATCTTCTTAATCCTTTTCGCATTAATACCGTTTGTAGTTTGTGAGATCTTTCTCTGACCACATGCAAGCTCCACCATCCCATTCTTTGTTATTTTATTTCCAACTTTAAGACGATTTTATCTTTCAAACCAAAAGTACAATTTATGATCCGTTTGCATATTGTGATTATGACGAGGAGAACTTCAAAACAACACCACTTCTGAATGTGTCTCAGCATGTTCTAAAAAAATCAAATTCTAAAACACAATGAAACACTATTAAAAGTACAGAAAACTATGAGATATTTTGTCAAACACGATAAAAGTTCAAAGTTCTGTTAGAATGACTCATTATTGAATTGTTGCATCAAATTATTAAATTTATATGAAACAAATTTGAAGCATATGTGAGTTTATAGGATATATGTTTTATTAATCTATGTACACAAAGCCAATGTTTTTAACAAAAAGAAAGATTATGCTTATACTTCATTATGCATCCTGTACATATATAATGGTATAGATAATTCCATTGCGTGTGAATGAACGGCGCATTGAGAATGGCGCCAGAACAAAACCATGGAAGCGAACTCCTTTTGCTTGTATCACAAATTTTGTGCCATGGTGCAAAAAGAGAGCAAGTGCATGTGTATGTTCAGATATGGTGAAACCAAATAAGGTTGCAACTAACATGTTATATTGACTTTCAGTTATGAACCTTATGACTCTGATGCTCTCAAGTTTGGCAACAGTTTGTACTAAGGGCCTGTTCGGCAATGCTCCGGCTCTCAACTTCCATTAACTCCGCAGTGAAGTTGAGCCGAACGAGCAAACTCCGTGGAGCTCAAATCAAGAAGCTGGCTATTCTGTTAGTGCAAATTTGAGTAGTAGTTTATATTGTATGTATATTGTTGGGTAGTAGTTTTTCCCACTAGATCTGAATATTAGGAAGGATATATCTTGTAGCTGGTCAGATTCAGAACTCATGTCGTGATTTCTTAAGGGCCTAATGATTGTTGTTGTTTTTTCCTTTCAAAAATTGAAACTCCTAGGTGATTATCGTAACTATCATAATTGTATAAGCAAGATTATCAGAATAACTAAGCAACTATTTTAGACTCACTTTCTATGCCAAGCTGGAAAATTGACATGCCTTATGATTATATATGCAACCAGTATTTTTTTTGAAATGCCAGTGGCAACGCATCCGTTACATGTTTTGAGACCTAAGGCGTGAAATTTTCATACTAACTACATATATTGTTTGTGCAGGATGGGTATGATTTGAGGAAGCGGTTTTTATCATACTTGCTAAAACATCGTGGGAAATGAAGCTAAAGGCAATTTTCCTGACATTGTGAAAGAATTTCTTAAGCGCATCATCTAGATATTGATAGTTTTGTAAAAGATGTTTAGTTGAAACATCACTCAGTTTGTTACATGGACATGTCGTTAATCTTTCTTTTTGTTATCAATTTACATTGCAAAAATAGACTTCAATTATTCAATAATTGTGTTTGTGTTATATTTTTTGTACATGTGAATTTTAACATGTAACACTTGCATACTATTTCAAGAGCCCGTGGCAACGCATGGGCACTCTACTAGTAAAAGATAATTTGTGGGTTGTCTTGGAGGCATTAAAGGAAGGATGCATTTTGGCAATTAAAAGAAATTATGTGGGCTGTCTTGGTGGGACTCTATTAAAGGAAACATCGAACAATTAGAAGGAATTGGGTGGCCTTCTTAGGAAGGAAGGATGGATTTCAAGGACATTTACATGGCAAGGATTGGACGTGTTGGTGGGGTGTATTATAAAGGAAGGATCAACAGTTAAAAGGAATTGGTGGGGTGTATTAAAGGAAGGGTCAACAATTATAAAAACGAAAGTTCACAAAATAAATTAATTAAAAGGAATTGTGTGGGGATGGATTCATGTGACATGGATTGGACATGCACAGGAGTTTCTTTAAAAAACGTGCATGATATGGCTAAAGGAAATGTGAAAGGAAGGATGGCAACGATGATGGGAGGAATCGTCGTCCCACCAGAACATGCACGTTCAGCTTCATTGTAATTGCAATCGTAGCAGCCCAGCCCATGTAAGTGGGCTAGGATGACCAGGGTTAACCAAGGATGATATAAAACACATCTTCATTTAAAAAAAACGAAAATCCAACAAATTTTGTCAACACAGGCACTGTGATCGGTCCATCTTCTCTTGAGTGCACTTGCATGTTTTCTTAAAAAAATGGTGCGCTTGTATGTTAGCATTTTTTCGGGGGGAATGGTCGGCCGGGTCATCTCCTACCTTTCTTTGCGGTGTACTCAGCACCCATGGGACAACTCTTGTTTCTTTTGTTTTTGGTTTTTCTTACTTTTTTTTGCATGCTGGTTAGTCATCCAGGATATTTAATCACTTCGACTCATAGCTCGCTCCTTCCTATCACTCCTACTGCATGGATTTGCTCTCGCCTCCCTTCTCTTGCGAGGAAATAAATCACGCCTAGGGTTCCTGTCTGCCACCACCAGCGCTCCGTCCCGCCGTCCGCCGCCTTCCGCAACAAAGTGCTGAAACCGTGACGTGCACATACATATGAACGAGGTGTGCCTGCAACTATCATATTCTATATTTGAATTATATGTCAATTCCAATGTGAAGGAGACAGTTACTGTGTGAGGACCCAAACTTTGAACTTTAGATCGACCGAGAGAGGAAAAACAATGCACAAGTGGCCAGTCTATGGATAATATGGGGTCACAGAAGTATGAAATTCTCGAAAACCAGAAGGCCAAGTTTTTTGATGCGCAATTGACACTTGAGAAGAGAAGGCCCGACAACAGGTAACATCCATCGTAAGGCAACAATGCAGACGCATCAAATGTTACATTTGCAAAGATGCAACAAAGAAGAAACAAGCAGGACAAGCACGTATTGCATTCTCTATACTAAGCTTTGCAAAAAAGGTAAACACCTACTTTGGGACACCTTTTGTTTCAACTTGACACAATGAAGCAGGCAAGTGGGGATACAATGGGTCACCGTGTTAAAATAGAGAACGTGGCTTTGAGGAAGGAAGGTCTTGAGGCATGTCTACTGGACTAGGACATGTGATTTCTCCTCCCGTTGCAACGCATGGGCATGTTTGCTAGTACCTACTAATAAAGCAAAGTGCGTTTCTTTGAATTTTTTTTCATCCATTCACCATTGAAAATATTTTTTTCTATCTGAGGTCGTACTAAATTTTTGTGTGCCCATCTTCTAGAAAAGGAAAAAAGGTTTGTCCAGAATTCCGTGTGTAGACCGCGTGTGTTCTGTCCAGGCGAAGGCAGGCCACTTGTTTTCCTGCCAATGTAGCTGGGAAACTCCTATTTGCTGCACGTGGCAGCAAATACAGAAAGCTTCGCAGGGTGCCCAAGACTGGCCCGGCCCATTTTACTTCTATTTTCTTTATATGTTCCTTTCTCCTTTTCTTTCCTGTTTTTTTATTTTTCTCTTCTAAGTATTATTATTTTCATTTGTAAATTAAAAAAAATTCAAAAAAATATGATTTCAGTTTTTAATTTTTTTCAAAGAATATTCAAATTCCAGAATTTTGTTGCTGTTTTGAAAAAAGTTTGGAATTTTAATTTTTTTTCTTGTTCCGAATTTTTTTCAAAATGAAAAAAATGTTCCCATTTTTCAAAAAATGTTTGTATTTCCCAAAATTGTTTGAGACTTTGAAAAAATATTATTGTTTTAATGAAATGTTACAAATTGAAAATAGTGTCCGCGTTTAAAAAATACACATTTTATAAAATTATTCTGAATGTTGAAAACATGTTCCCGTTTCAAAAACTGTTCACAAATTCAAAAATTGTACGTGTTTTTAAAAGGTTCATGTTTTCAGAAAATGTTTGCGATTTAAAAAAATGTTCCCATTTTAAATTTTGTTCGTGTTTCCAAGAAATAAATTTAAAAAACGGTTCGTGTTTCTAAGAATATTCAACAATTCATATTAGTTATTACTTTTTAAGTTGAAAAAAAGTAATAAAATGAAGAAACTGTTTTGAATCTGACACTATAGTATGTTCTTAAATATTTCCGCTAGCCATTGGTTAGCAGGACGTGTTCGTTCGAGTGGTTGGCAACATTGGGTTTTTTGCGGTCGTGAGTTTGATACTTCAACTCGTTTTTTGGATGTTTACCCATGTCCTACAAACATATGTCGTTTCGGTGCGTGGGCGTTTCACAACCCAGACAACTTAGCTGCCAACTATCTGAGAAATAAACCAAAATGTTTTAAATAGTCTCACATTGCTCCTTTACATACACTCGTACTAATTTATATACGTGGGCGAAACTACATGTAGTAAGCTGGACGAAGTATGAATGCATTGGTATGTGTGCTAGCTGGAAAAGGACCCTAGATTTCTGTAAAAAGGGATTTTAAATCGTGTATGTGAGCTAGATGGATAGAGTGCTGCATGAACTAGCTACAAAAGACCCTGAATTCATTTAGGATTGCTATCCGAGGAAAAGAGAAGAGAAGACACTAATATGTGAGCTAGATGCATGGAAAAGAGAAGACCCAACTCACACACATATTATGAAACTTCGCACCTTAAATCATCTTGACCCATGAACGGAAAAATAGCGGAGTAGAATTAACTCTGTTTGTACTATATCAGTGGCTTGTACATGGAAAAGAGACAGCCCGCCTCACTTCCATATTATGAAACTTCATACCTTCAAATTTCCTCGAATGAATGAAAAAATAGATTGAATAATTCGCGGGCCTTCTTTAGCGTGTGTTGACCTAACAAAATCCTCAAACCCCCTCGATGAATGAATGGAAAAATAGCGGATTGAACACGCGGCGAAACCCAGAACCTAAATGTTCCTTCTCGGCATGCACATATGGTTTTGCTTGCATGTATAGTTCTCAGTTAATTTAAATGCACACAATTTTTTTCTCCCGTTGCAATGCACGGTCATATGTGCTAGTCTTTCATAAATTGTCCATGCCAAAAATCACCCAAAAAAATTACCCTATAAATTTAGATACATGCAGGTATCAAAACCCCCGAGGTTCAACCCGACTGGCAACGAACCTAATAGATGTAAGAAGAACTGCAAGTAACCACGCAGGGCCAGACTCCATGTAAGGATCAGAGACAAGAAAACGACATTTCATTTCCAAACTTCAAACACAACGTGACCACACACTTCAAAGTCTCAGAAGCTTATTATAGTTGGACCCAGACGAAGAGAGGGGATGCAACAAAGGCCATCAAACTGATCACAACATTTCAATCCTAGGTACTATAGGCGTCCATCCATGCGCTCTGTTGAAGATCTCCACCATCATCCTCTTGATCTTCGAGACTGCTTCATCCATTTTAAGTCGATTTTGGCTTGTCTGCAGTATTGCCCATCTAGTGAGATAATGGCAGAAACGAAAACAACTGCAACGGGATCGTCATGCATTTTCTTATCAAAACAGGCAGAATTTCTGGATTTCCGGATTGTCCAACATAGTGATGTCCCACCAACCAGGACCACCTTCCTATGATCAGTCGGGAGGATATTTAGCCAGGGCCCACCAGGTCATCAACGTCCTCATGGGGCCGACTAAACCAAAAGCGTCGAGGACAACCCTCAAGAAAAACTTTGCCAAATTACAATCAAAGAAAATATGCTTAATAGTTTCATCGTGGCCAAAAAAGTAACATTGCCTATTCCTGGTCCATCACCTCCAAAGAAAATTGTGTTTGGTTAGGACACTATTTTTTATCATTGGCCATAGAAAGATATTGGTCTTTAGAGTTAGAGGCATTTCAACTTTCCAGATCCCTCCGTAGTGAGCCAAGGCAGAAGCCTTAAGTTGCAAATACAGATCTTGACAATAAAAGTTTGCTTGTTGCCAATTTTTCGATGCACTATGTCAGGATTGTCAAATAGAGCAACGCTATGTCGCTATCCACCAAAGATTTCGATCCTTAAAACAATCTCATCAGTTTCACTCACAAATGTTCTTGCAAAATGCAAGCAATCCTGCCCTTCAGACTTAACAAAAGCAACATTAACCTGCTTGGTAAAACATACATAATACAATATGATGATTAGCAGCTAGAGAAGTCTCATCATTTGATTATGCAAAGGCCTGGGGTTTATCCTCCTTTTCAAAAAAGAAAAAGAAAAAAAGAGAGAAGTCTCATCAATCCAGAAATCCTCCCAATAAAGTGTTATTTCCCCATCACCGAGCTTCTTTTGGGCAAAATGTTGAAAACTTCTATTTACATTCGTCACGCGATAATGGTCATGGTTTTGAACACGGCATGCATTCTGACTATTGGTGTGTTGGTAGCATCATTAAAGAGATTTTAAAACTGTTAAGTTTTCAATTCTTGTAATTTCATTTTTGAATCTCGAGCTGTAAACACTAGCTAGCTCGTCGGGCTCTTGCTGCTAGTAGTAGATTTACATGTCCACGAGCAACTGGCACGACCGTGTGTTGTGTCCGGGGCATGTCATGTGCCAAAAACTACCCTTTTCAAAAAAAATTGGCCAACGTAAAATGATGTCTAGACATCGTACTATTCCAACAGCTGGGCCGAGGCTGGTCCAGAAACTTTTTTCTGTTTTTCCCTCCACCGGTTTCTATCATTTTTCTCTTTTTTTATTTTTCACATTTTTTACATTTATATTGTTTCTGTCTTTCTTTTACTAGTTTTCCGATTTTTTCTTTTTCTGTTATTTTCTCAGAATGTTTTTTTGGATATTTTTTTAAAAGTGCCAAAAATATTTAAAAATTGTTCGATTTTTTTCATAAATGTTCTAAAACAACCACAAGATATTTTTACACATTTTTAAAAGATGTCCAAAAATATATTCTCTTTTCTCAGAACAAAAGACAAATCTGATTTCAACAACTTTTGATGTATTAAAAATTGTTCATGTTTTTAAAAAAAGTCCTCCTTTTTTTTAAAAACCGCGTTCCCAAAAACATGTTTGTGATTCCAAAATATGTTTGGGTGTTTCAAAAAGTATTTGCTTTTTCAAAAAAAAGTGTTCTTCTTTCGAAAAAGTTTCAAAATTTATAAAAATGTTCGCAGATTCAAAAAATCTTTTCTCCCCAACCACAAAAACAACTGATATTATTTTTACGTGTTTTTAGAATTTGAGAATATTTATTGAATTCAAAAAAAAAATTTAGTTTGAGAACAATTCTTAAATTTTGGGACAATTTTTGGCATTCAAACTATTCATTTTTTTAAGTGTTCGAAAAAAACACAGAAAACCTGTCGTACAGTGCGACGGTATCTACAATATGCTGCCCACTACAGTGCCAAGTCGCTACATTTAACTTTTTTTAGACAAAGTCGCTACAATTAACCGTCACGCGACAGTCGTCGTTCGCTGCTTGCGCTGCTGGCTGAATGGGCCGACCAAACAGTGGCGCACCCCCTAAAAAAAAGGTGCTCCCATCCCCATTACCCAATAAAAAACCGATATCAGGAAATTTGGGCTAAAAACGGCTTCATGATATTCTGAAATACGAAAATCAATTAGGGGCCCATAAATTCTAAGCCAACTTCTCCAATATTTAGGGGAAAACAGCCTTGCTATGAACTTCCTCAATATTTAGGTTTGTAGCTTTTGTGGTTGCCGGTTGCAGCAACACCAGTGGCCCGATTGTAGCAAAAAAAAAAAAAAAGAACGACACCAGTTGTGGGTTGTAGCAAAACGAGACTCAGGTTGTAGCACAAAAGCGACGCGGTCGTAGCAAAAGCCGATGACTGTTGCAACGAGAAATCGTCGCACCGCCGTCATAGGCCGCATCAACACCATAGATGGTTGTCAGCATTGTTGCCGCCCGTAGTAGCAAAAAGCAACAGCTCCGCCGTTTCGCCATGACTGGTCATAGCAAAAGTCGACACATGTTGTGGCACCGAGGCTCGTCGGTTGTTGCAATATTCACCGTGGTTGTAACCCCAACGTCGGCCGGTTCCAGCAAATTTTCCATCATGGGATGTAGCCCGACGTCGGCCAGTTCCAGCGCACGGGTCACCGCGTTTCCAACCTCTGGCTTGCTGGTCGCTGCCTCGGCATCACTGGTCGCCCTGTCTGGTCGCAGCATCTAGTGCTCACCCGATAATTCTATAAACATGGAGTAATACGGGCCTTTACGGACTCTGTGCGTTAACTAACCCCCCCCCCCCCCCCCAACCCTATTTTCGGGGGTGTGGGGCCGTCACCCTTATTTCCTCCAATCACATGATCCCAGCTAAGCCTCCCCGTGAAGTAAGTAAACAATTTGTCCGTGCGTGTAGCATCGCTCAGTGCTCGGCCCGTCATGCAAGGTATGGTGACCGGTCCCCAGTCGTCATCCCTACAGATGGGTTGTTGAAGCATGCAGGGAGCTTGAAAAAACGGTGATTAGGAGCAGGCGCACGACGTGGATGCGGCAGCGCGCGACCTCATCGAGCAATGGTGCTCACCAGGGAGAGAAGCTTGCAAGAGAAAGAAGAAAAGGAGATCGGTCGGGTCGCGGGGAAAGAAGATAAGGGAGAAAGAAAGAGATAGGGACGATGAACGAGAGAAACATGGTCCCCGACGATCGAACGCACATGCCGCGACTGATCCAAAACTGGCTGGTCGGCCGTCATGAAACATTACCCTTTAAATAATTATAAAAAATAGTATCATAAGATAAAATTGAGTATCATTCTCCAGTGACGCACCTCTTATGCCTCAATGCATCAAGAGCCATCCGTTCATACACGTAATTCCGTTACTGCCGGCGAAGGTTGTTACTTTGGTGCGCTGGTTCTATAGAGCCTCAGCATGACAACTTCCTTACTGTCTATTATAACAAGGTTTGTCCGGCTCCGGTGAAGGAGTGATGATGACGGCGGCGCGCCTTCGGCTCGCTTCAGTGCTTGTAGTCGTCGTTGGGTAGTCCACGGATATGGTTGTAATTTTTATTACCTCTGTTGTTCCTTGTACTGTTATGATTAAAGATGAATAGATTGAAAGTTTTTTAGAAAAAAAAAGATGGCCAGGCAGCATGGGTGGCAGCTGGGGGCTTCTTGCCTCTTGGCCTGGTAATCTCCCCGCAGATACCAACACGAAACATCCGGCAAGTTCAACCGTATAATATGGAAAGTATGAGATGTGTGCTATAAATTAATATATTTTTCACGGAGTGCTATACATGCAGCTATATACACACACTGGTAGAAAAAGAGGCTTCCGTCCAGCCCCATTAGTCGCGAAACTGTAGGAACCGCGACTAATGAAGTCTTTAGTCGCGGTTCGGCAGACGAACCGCGACCAAAGGCCTGGGCCCAGGGCGCTCGGTGGCCAGCTGGTGCACGTGAGGGGCTTTAGTCGCGGTTGGCCAGGCCAACCGCGACTAAAGGTGCCCAAAGGCCTTTAGTTGCGGTTGGCCAGGCCAACCGCGACTAAAGCTCCTCCCCTATATATACCAGTTCAGCGCACTCACTTAGCCATTTGGTGCCACTTCTCTTCACAAGGAGGTGTAGGTTTGCTTTTGGTTCCTCTTATGCACACAAGGTGTTTGATGAAATGCCCCAACAGCGTGAAACAAACATGATATGAAGTGTTGGAGCCACACTTGAGGTTCCTCCTCGATCGCGGTTAGCAACTTGAACCTTTCATGCATGTGTGTCATTGATAAAATATGCATGTGTGTTGTTCATTGTTTAATTTCTATTGTTTATAGCTAGTTAGTTTAACAAATGCATGATGGTTAATTATATATTTTATATTATAATAATGCAGATGAATCGGCAATGGATGTACGGTAACCGACTCTCCCGCGAGTTCACTACGGGTTTGAAAGATTTCCTCGTAGTGGCTAATGCGAACAAGCAGAAGGGTTTTGTTATCTGTCCATGTGTTGACTGTAAGAATCAGAAGGGTTACTCTTCCTCAAGAGAAGTTCACCTGCACCTGCTTCGGCACGGTTTCATGCCAAGCTATAATTGTTGGACCAAGCATGGAGAAAGAGGGGTTATAATGGAAGAAGATGAAGAAGGGGATGATTTCATCGATGAAAGCTATCTTGCTCATTTCGGTGATACTTTCATGGAGGATGCTGAAGGTGAAGGGGAAGGTGAAGGGGAAGGTGAAGGGGAAGGTGAAGGTGAAGGTGAAGAAGAGGCACGTGATGAGACCGTTGATGATCTTGGTCGGACCATTGCTGATGCACGGAGACGCTGCGAAACTGAAAAGGAGAGGGAGAATTTGGATCGCATGTTAGAGGATCACAGAAAGTCGTTGTACCCCGGATGCGATGATGGTCTGAAAAAGCTGGGCTGCACACTGGATTTGCTGAAATGGAAGGCACAGGCAGGTGTAGCTGACTCGGCATTTGAAAACTTGCTGAAAATGTTGAAGAATATGTTTCCAAAGAATAACGAGTTGCCCGCCAGTACGTACGAAGCAAAGAAGGTTGTCTGCCCTCTAGGTTTAGAGGTTCTGAAGATACATGCATGCATCAACGACTGCATCCTCTACCGCGGTGAATACGAGAATTTGAATGAATGCCCGGTATGCACTGCATTGCGTTATAAGATCAGAGGCGATGACCCTGGTGACGATGTTGAGGGCGAGAAACCCAGGAAGAGGGTTCCCGCCAAGGTGATGTGGTATGCTCCTATAATACCACGGTTGAAACGTCTGTTCAGGAACAAAGAGCATGCCAAGTTGTTGCGATGGCACAAAGAGGACCGTAAGTCGGACGGGGAGTTGAGACACACCGCAGATGGAACGCAATGGAGAAAGATCGACAGAGAGTTCAAAGATTTTGCAGCTGACGCAAGGAACATAAGATTTGGTCTAAGTACAGATGGCATGAATCCTTTTGGCGAGCAGAGCTCCAGCCATAGCACCTGGCCCGTGACTCTATGCATCTACAACCTTCCTCCTTGGTTGTGCATGAAGCGGAAGTTCATTATGATGCCAGTGCTCATCCAAGGTCCGAAGCAACCCGGCAACGACATCGATGTGTACCTAAGGCCATTAGTTGATGAACTTTTACAGCTGTGGGGCAGACCTGGTGTCCGTGTGTGGGATGAGCACAAAAAAGAGGAATTTAACCTACGAGCGTTGCTTTTCGTAACCATCAACGATTGGCCTGCTCTTAGTAACCTTTCGGGACTGTCAAATAAGGGATACAATGCATGCACGCACTGCTTACATGAGACTGAAAGTGTACATTTGCCAAATTGTAAGAAGAACGTGTACCTTGGGCATCGTCGATTTCTTCCGAAAATTCATCCAGTAAGAAAGAAAGGCAAGCATTACAACGGCAAGGCAGATCACCGGCCGAAGCCTGCGGAACGCACTGGTGCTGAGGTATTTGATATGGTCAAGGATTTGAAAGTCATCTTTGGAAAGGGTCCTGGCGGACAATCAGTTCCGAAGGGAGCTGACGGGCACGCAGCCATGTGGAAGAAGAAATCTATATTCTGGGAGCTAGAATATTGGAAAGTCCTAGAAGTCCGCTCTGCAATCGACGTGATGCACGTTACGAAGAATATTTGCGTGAACCTCCTAAGCTTCTTGGGCGTGTATGGGAAGACAAATGATACAAAGGAAGCACGGCAGGACCAGCAACGTTTGAAAGACCCTGATGACCGGCATCCGGAATGGTTTCAAGGTCGTGCCAGCTACGCTCTGACCAAAGAAGAGAAGGTCATCTTTTTTGAATGCCTGAGCAGTATGAAGGTCCCGTCTGGATTCTCGTCCAATATAAAGGGAATAATAAACATGGCGGAGAAAAAGTTCCAAAACCTGAAGTCTCACGACTGCCACGTGATTATGACGCAATTGCTTCCGATTGCTTTGAGGGGGCTCCTGCCGGAAAATGTTCGAGTAGCCATTGTGAAGCTATGTGCATTCCTCAATGCAATCTCTCAGAAGGTAATCAATCCAGAAGATCTACCACGGTTACAGAACGATGTGATCCAATGTCTTGTCAGTTTCGAGTTGGTGTTCCCGCCATCCTTCTTCAATATTATGACGCACCTCTTGGTTCACCTAGTCGAAGAGATTTTCATTCTCGGTCCTGTATTTCTACACAATATGTTCCCCTTCGAGAGGTTCATGGGAGTATTAAAGAAATATGTTCGTAACCGTGCTAGGCCAGAAGGAAGCATCGCCAAGGGCTATGGAAATGAGGAGGTAATTGAGTTTTGTGTTGACTTTGTTCCTGACCTTAAGCCGATTGGTCTTCCTCGATCGCGGCACGAGGGGAGACTAAGTGGAAAAGGCACGATCGGAAGGAAATCAACGATATGTATGGACGGCCATTCTCTGACTGAAGCACACCACACTGTACTGACCAATTCCAGCTTGGTGGCTCCGTACTTTGAGAAACACAAGAATATTTTACGCTCGGACAACCCGGGGAAGCCTGAATCCTGGATTAGGAAGGCCCACATGGAGACTTTCGGCAGTTGGTTGAGAAAACATTTAATGAATGACAATGATGTTGTAGATCAGCTGTACATGTTGGCCAAGACACCATCTTCGACTATAACGACTTTCCAAGGGTACGAGATAAATGGGAATACATTTTACACGATCGCCCAAGATAAAAAGAGCACCAACCAAAACAGTGGTGTCCGCTTTGATGCAGCAACCGAGAATGGGCAAAAGGTCACATATTATGGTTACATAGAGGAGATATGGGAACTTGACTATGGACCCTCCTTTAAGGTCCCTTTGTTCCGGTGCAAATGGTTCAAGCTAACAGGAGGTGGGGTAAAGGTGGACCAGCAATACGGAATGACAATGGTGGATTTCAACAATCTTGGTTACCTTGACGAACCATTCGTCCTAGCGAAAGATGTCGCTCAGGTTTTCTATGTGAAGGACATGAGTAGCAAACCGAGGAAACGAAAAGATAAGAAAACGATCAGTACATCATGCGATGATCCAAAGCGCCACATTGTTCTTTCAGGGAAAAGAAACATCGTGGGAGTGGAGGACAAGACAGACATGTCAGAAGATTATAATATGTTTGCTGAAATTCCGCCCTTCAAAGTGAACACCGACCCAAGCATTAAGTTAAATGATGAGGATGCTCCATGGATACGGCACAATCGTAAGCAAGCAGGGACACAAGGGAAGAAATGATGTGTAATAATTTATTGTACCAAACTTTGTTGAATGGATCATGTGAATTATATTATTTTGAATTGAATTAGTTTTATTTTTCTAAATTTTTTGATATATTATTTGTATTTTTAACATTTTGAATTGAATTAGTTTTATTTTTCTTAATTTTTCGATATATTATTTGTATTTTTAACATATTGAATTGAATTAGTTTTATTTTTCTGAATTTTTTGATATATTAATTGTATTTTTAACATATTGAATTGAATTAGTTTTATTTTTCTTAATTTTTTGATATATTATTTGTATTTTTAACATATTGAATTGAATTAGTTCTATTTTTCTGAATTTTTTGATATATTATTTGTATTTTTAACATATTGAATTGAATTAGTTTTATTTTTCTTAATTTTTTGATATATTATTTGTATTTTTAAGATTTTGAATTGAATTAGTTTTATTTTTCTGAATTTTTTGATATATTATTTGTATTTTTAACATTTTGAATTGAATTAGTTTTATTTTTCTTAATTTTTTGATATATTATTTGTATTTTTAAGATTTTGAAAAAGAAAAAATATTTGGAAAATACCTTTAGTCGCGGTTGGCCTGCCCACCCGCGACTAAAGGTCGTTGCGCGCGGGAACGCAAAAACCCGCCAAAAACCCCTTTAGTCGCGGGTCGTCTCCCCAACCGCGACTAAAGGTTACCCTTTAGTCGCGGGTCGCCTCCCCAACCCCTTTAGTCGCGGGTCGCCTCCTCAACCGCGACTAAAGGGGGGGGGAGGGGCTATAAATACAAGGGCCCGACCCGTCGCCTCCATTTCTCGTCTTCTCTGCCGCCGTCGCCCTCGCCCTCGACGCCGCCCGCCGTCGCCCTCGCCCTCGACGCCGCCCGCCGTCGCCCTCGCCCTCGACGCCGCCCGCCTCGCCCGCCGCCTCCTCTCGCCCACGTACGGCGCCCGCCGCCCCCTCTCGCCCTCGTACGGCGCCCGCCGCCCCTCTCGCCCACGTACGGCGCCCGCCGCCCCCTCTCGCCCACGTACGGCGCCCGCCGCCCCCTCTCGCCCTCGTACGCCGCCCGCCGGCCTCCCTCGCCCATCGCGCCGCCTCTCGCCCGCCCTCAACGCCGCCGGCCGGCCTCGCTGCCGCGCGCGCACGCGCGCGCCTCTCTACAGAGAGCGAGATCGTGGAGAGAGAGAGATTTTTTTTGTTCTTTTTAATTTTAACTAGTTAATTAGTTTAACAAAAACGGTAAAATAACTTAACAAAAAACGTATAGCCGTAAAATTTGATAACCGTATAACCGTAAAATAACTTAACAAAAACGATAAAATAACTTAACAAAAAACGTATAACCGTAAAATAAATTAACAAAAAACATATAACTTAACAAATAACCGTAAAATTTGATAATTAACAAAAAAAACGTATATACGGAGAGGGGGCGGCGAGGGGGGCGGCGATGCGCGCGGTGTTTTTTTAGGGATCGAGAGGGGGCGGCGAGGGTTATACATGTGTGTTGTCCTTGCCTCCCTCTCCGTGACGCCGTCGTCTGCCGCCCCGTCTCGCGCTCTACCGCGACACCCTCTCCCACCCCTTCCTCGCCCCCTCCGTTTGCCACCGCCCTTTCGCCACCGCCACCGCCACTGCCCCCCTTCTTCACTTAATTAATTTGTTTTTACTACATGTTTTCAGGACTGACATAATGGCGGACGATAGAGCTGACCCGATTATGGACAACTATGATCCGGACGGTGAAGCACATATGTTCGGCATCATAAACGGCGATATTCTATATGTGCCGACCGGACAAGAAGAAGATGATATCTCTTCTTATCTGAACCTTGACGGTGAAGATGAAGGGCGCCGTCAGCAAGATGATGCCGAACAAACGTCGATAAACGACGATCTTCAAATGGAAGTAGCAACCACCTCCGGCGCCGAGGTATATATATACATTGAGCCTCTGGTGATACAAACTAACTGATTTGAATAAATATGTGTGTACTAACGCGCGCGACTCTCTTTCTTATTTTAGCCCTCGGCCGGATCGTCGAAACAATCGAGTACGTCGTCAAAGCGTGGCGCAACCAAGACGATGAAACAAGGAGAAACATGCACCATCGAGGTTGTCGACAGTGCAACCGGCAGGCCGCTGGAGCCCCGCAAGAACGCCACCAAGTTTGTCAACCAATGCGGAGCCATTGTTAGAGACAACGTCTCGATCACCGTCCAGGAGTGGAATAAGCCAAAGAAGGCACGAATTGCTGGTTTCACTTTTGTCGATAAGAGAACAAAAAAAGATTGCTTCAAGAAGCTTATGGAACATTTCGTTCTACCTCCGGAATACAACAAATTCGATGAGGAGGGTAACAAGATTGAGGAAAACAAGGAGAGGAGGAGGCTAGTCAAACAGTTCGCTCTTCATAAGATGGCCGACGCATTCCGGAAATTCAAGCAAAATCTAGCCCATGACTTTGTCAAGCAGAACAAGACTCCGGATTTCAAAGGACAATATGAGAAACTGAAACATGATTGGCCAGAATTTGTGAAGCAAAAGAAATCGGAGCAGTTCATTCAAATATCGAAAAAAATAAGGAAAATGCGGCTAAGAAGGAGTACAATCATATTATGGGGCCAGGAGGGTATCGCCTTTGGGAGCCTAGGTGGGAGAAGATGGAGAACGAGCTGAGGGCGCGAGGAATCCGTCCAGGTACGGAGGGATGGGACCCAAGGGCCAAAAGCTGGTGGTACGGGCATGGGGGAACGCTGAACCCGGAGACAGGGGAGTGTGTTTACCGGGGCAAAATAATTAAACCCACCCAAGCCCTTATTGACGCAATGAGGGATGCTCAAGAGGGGAAGATCAAGTTCAACAGAGAGAACGACGCGCTGACAAAAGCCCTCGGGAATCCTGAACACGGAGGACGTGTACGAGGCATGGGGCACATTCCGTGGAAAATAGGGTTCCCCCAGAACGATGACCCGTACGGTTACAGAAGCCGGAAGAGAAAGATGGATCGGGAAGCAGATGTTGTGGCGCGGTTGGCATCGGAAATGGATGTGATGAAGAAAACCGTGAGTGTACTAGTAGCCGAAAGAGATGCAGCTCGGGCGCAGCATGAAGATCATCCAGCGGATCTCAGAAGCCAGCAGCGGAGAAGCAGTGTGGCTTCCACGGAGGCCCCACCGGCTGGTGCAGATGCACCGACGATCGAAATTACTGCACCGGAGCCTCTGGTGGTCGAAATTACTGCACCGGAGCCTCTGGTGGTCGAAATTACTGCACCGGAGCCTCCTCGCTACCCCGTGGACGATATAAAGGAGATGAAAGAATGTCATCTGTATTATCCTATCGGGAACATGTCCATGAAGGTAGCCATCGGCAGTGCTTTACCATGTTTACCTGGAGCACTCCACCACAACAACCCCATTCAAGATGGCTATGCTCGTGTCACGGTGGAGGACATAGTCCAAGGGTTTGAGGACCTGGAGATTGACATTGCTACACCTGAAGGGGAGAAAAGACTTGGAGATGTCAAGCGCCATTTCATTCTATGGCAAAAGAAGTTTATCAAGTTTCCAGGCGAGGCGCCAAGGACAACAAGTCCACCCCCCTACGGTGGTGGCGGTTCACCTACACCTCCGTCACGTCAGCCGACGCCCCCCAGTCCACAACGTCCGGCGGGTGATCAGACGCCGCCCCCCAGTCCTCGTCCGGCGGGTGATCAGACGCCGCCCCCCAATCCACCTCCGGCAAAGAAGCAGAAGCAGTCCTGGATTATTAACCCGGACCCTTATGTACCTAAGACCACAAAGGTACCGGAGCCATCACTGAAGCCTCTCCCCACAAGGCCTTGGGAACGTAGTGCCGAGGAAACTGCCGCGGCCGCGGCTGCTGATCATGAGAAATGGAAGGCGGACTGCAAGAAGAAAAGAGAGCCCGAGCCCAAGCCAGTATTTTCTGATGAGCAAAAGAAGTGGGCTAAGTCATTTTTGAGCACACCGTCCCAAGCCGCGAAGAATCTGCCTGACGACTATGCACGTGAACTTCGTAGGCAGGCACTCATGTTGAAGGAGAAGAAAGAGCGGGCGGAGAACCAGGAGAACAAAGCCTTGGAGGAGGCCGAGAAAACGGAATTAGAAAGTAAAAAAAGCGGGAAACGAGTTGCCCAGCTCGGGGAACAAAGTAAACAATCGATTGCCCCGCTTATAGTGAAAGCCGCCGGTCCGGATGACCCCGATATCATAGCAGCTGCGGCAGCACATGGATTGACTGTAACGAGTGCCAGAGAACAAGCGGCCAACTTAGGTATTACTCTTCGTGAACTGTTAGGCCTTGATGAGGCGCCAGTGAAGGAGGTAGTAATTACATATGTGAAGAATGGGCCTCTCGTCGAGCCTGCGCAGGAAGAGGATCTACCTCCACAAATGAAAGGTCTGCTGAAATGGTACAAGGGTTACATAAAAAATAAAAACGCCAAAGAATATATTTATGCGGAAGTTAGATATGAGCATCACTTCAAACATTACTATGTACAAATTCATCTGAGTGAATTGTTCCAGCTTTTCAATCTGCGCGAGCTCGACAAATCTATCATCAGTTGCTACGTTCTGTAAGTGATTTATTTCTACCCCATCTCGTTCATATTGCCTGCACTATATATATGTCCTAACTATATTGTTGTGTCCGCTATTATACATGCAGAATGAAGATTAAGGAATGCAGAGTAAGGAACATCCATGATGTTGGGTTCATTGACCCACACATCGTTAATGGATATGTGTTGGAGCATCACCCCGCCGACATGGAGGCAGACCTGTGGCAGTTTCTTACAAAGCAGGAACTCAAAAGTGATATTCTATTTCCTTACCATTTTGGGTGAGTGTTTCTGTCTTGAGCACATTCTCTTTTGTTTACTCCATGCATGGTATGTGGCCGGCTAATCGATGAGTTATGCATGACGTACTGTGCATGTATCGTGTCCGCAGGTTCCACTGGATTCTGCTAGTAATTAAAGTTGACACCTCAGAATGTCTCGTCCACGACTCTCTGAATAAGGATCCAAAGCTTTGGGGCGACATGAGAAGAATGCTGCAGAAGTAATTATTTTCATTCATTTGCGCTCTATATCGATCGGCCTATTTCGTTCATTTCCTAATATCAAGTAACTAATAACTCTCTTGTTCATTTAATTTTCTTTGCCTCGTAGGGTTTGGAGACGGTTCGTAGATACAAAGGTCGGTGAATTCAAAAAAGAGCTAGAATTCAAAAGGTCAAAGGCTAAGAATGGTGAGGATATTCAGCCAGCGGGGACCAATCTATGTGCATACTATGTCTGTGAGATGATCCGGAGATACACCTCTGAGCGGGTTCCGAGTGATACCAATGCTCAGAGGAATAACCTCCGGATGATGCTTAGTCCAGAAGCTCGCTTCCGACCACTTCAAGAGGAACTAGCTGGATGGTTCAGGAGGGAAGTCCTCCATCCTAAAGGAGAACACCATTACGAGGACGTAGAACTTTATATGCATTAAATTATGTATGGAAACTTGTTCAAAATTGTATATGGTCATCCGATGATATTGAATATATATTGTATATTCCTCTTCAATTCTTTTTGGTTCTAATTTCAAATTTGTTTGAAATTGTACATTCCATGTATGTAGTACCGTAGAATATGTGAAACTCCTTCAAAATTAAAATAAAGCACAAAAGAAATAAAACAATACAAATTAAACAGAAAACAGGTTTAGGGGGGGGGGGCTAAAACCCTAAACCTGCGGCGGCCTTTAGTCGCGGTTGGCCAGAAGAACCGCGACTAAAGGTCCTCCGCCCCGACGGCCGCCTGGCGCCCACGTGGACGGGCCTTTAGTCACGGTTCTTAAGCAACCGCGACTAAAGGTGGGGGCCTTTAGTCGCGCCTATTTGGTCGCGGTTGCGCAACCGCGACTAATGGCAGTTGCGAACCGCGACCAAAGGCCCTTTTTCCACCAGTGACAGGTGGTTTTTCTCATTATTTTGGTCATGTAGCACGTTAGTCTATTACTTTTTATTCATCCAGAACAATTCAGCAAGTAGAGTGTTGCAAAAAAATGACGATAATTAATAATTAACAACAGATATCTTGCTACTGAAATTTCATAGGAAGGATGAGCTGAAGGGAGGCAAAAGAACCAAGAGAAAGAAGCCGCCTCAGGATGATAATTCTTTTTTTAGAAAAGAAGGAAGACCCCCGGCCTCTGCATCTGGGCGATTCATGCAACCACTTTATTAATTATCCATAAAAGACCTTACAAAAAAATACAACAGTAAGTCTGAAGCCGCCGACTAGGCAACATCTGTCGCTACTCATATCCATTTAATGAAGGGATGCTGATAGTCCGGGCGTAATACCACAAACCTCGCAGTCAAGCCTAACATCTAAGACCTGAGGCCCCAACCAAGGCACTTGCCGGGAATCGGGCATACACCGGTCCAGCGCGCTCTCAGAGACCGCCGCCGCCAACTGCCACCACTCCATCTTCAGAGCTATACTGACGCATCATCCTTGCCCGGTCTAACTGCCGTTGACACCACCACGGCGCCCAAAGTCACCACCTCCCTGCGTGCGAACTTCTTAGCACGTAGTGGTCGCCGCCGGTACACCTCAGCACCAATGCCGCCAAGTACCACCAGCCGACACAACTTGAAGTCTCTGGAAGTTCTATCGTGCATAGCACCTGCCGACTAGGCATGACAAAGCGTAGCACCTGTCGGCCAGGCATGACTTGACATCTCCACCGAAGCTCCGTGTAAGACGAAGCCGCTCCACCTCCTACCTCTGACTTCCAGCGCTGCTCCACAAACGATGCTCCCAATAGAGAAACGACACCTCAGTGCCGCCATCATCCGATCTGGAAAACCAGATCATAGGGTTTCCCCCGGAGCAGCACAAATGGGTCGACAGTAGTTACAGAACGATGCCTTCATCAAGGTAACGGCGCAGAACGCCCCCATCGTCCGCCGTCGGCTCGGTTTTAGCTGGCAACTATGTCTCCCCGACTCGCAGCCGGGACTAGATTACAGATCTCGAGATCCGATCATCTAGCCTCAGGTCGACCACCTCCGACGTAGGAGATGACCACCACCGCCATAATCCTCGTGATGCGATGCAGACCCAGAGTGCTTTAGCGAGCCGTCGCCGAATCCGATGAGATGCAGCAGTTTGAGGACGTAACGACAGCTGCCCGCCTAGACCCGAAGGTCCTAGATCGAGCCCGGGACGCGCCCCGGCCGCCGCTGCCGCCATCTCGCACTACTCCCGCCGGCTGCAGCCAAGCCCCCCGCCGCGCCCCGGCCGCCGCTGCTCGCCATCCTCGTCGGGAGTGAGATCCAAATCAGGCCGCCGCCGCCTCAGATCTCGGGACGCCAGAGGAGGCCCGTCGCCGCCGCGCCACAGGGCCTTCGCCCAGCGGCGTTGTCGGCGGCGGCGGAGGGAGGGGGATGCACGGGGAGTCGAGGTGAGGTCAAGAGGTGGCGGCCCGGCGGCGGCCGCACGGGGTCGGGAGTCCCTCATCAAGTGTGTTTCTACGGGTCGGGCGTCTGCAACTGCTGATGATAATTTATTTAAGATGCGACCTTCACTTTACTCAATATGAAGGAACCAATAGCCCCCTGCATGGACTTCCCTTTTTTTCGAGATTTGTTGCACAAGGCTCTAAAAGCCAACATTCTTGTAACTGATATTCTGCAGCTTATGCTACTTTCCCTACTAGAACTTCGTCTAAGGAAATGATTTTTTGAATTAACAATCGTTCCAAAGAATGGGCCATCGAATCACTTGCTAATGAGGTATGATTTTTTTCCAGGTGCTGCTGAATGAGGTATGCATTTATGAATTGATGTATACAAGGAATTATTGAGTTATCTTGTGAAAAGAAATATTGCATGGCACTTAGATGAACACTTGCAATGTAAATGAGTAAAACATTTGCGCACCCCCCAAATATTGTTTCAATGGTGTTCCCTCTCTAGATTTTAAATTATCTTTGTTACTTCAAATAGATTGATGAAGGATCCATTGGAACAATAAGCTTTTTTTCTATAGCAATCGCGACAAAGCTTTGTATTGTGTAAAGTGGCTAAGCCATTGCCATTGTCCAATGCATCCGTGGAAGAGAGCCATGAACCACGGTCAAGATTCTTTGGGGTTTTCATTTATAAATCGGGCATACAGCAGTACACCACCATCTCTGGTGCTACGTGCGGCCATTTCATTGATTTGGTAAAACTAAAAACAGTTTTCCAAATTGTGGCATTGCAAGATGAAGGACTTTTGAAGCGATGGCAATGTTAGAGCAAGGGTGGATGAGGAGAATGAAGGTGAAGGGAAGTAGCAGCGGGCCGGGGTTACAAGGCGTGGCGATTGTGAGGAGAAAACAAGTAGGGGAGATAATTGGTATTTGTCGCTATATATAAATAAAAACCACATATCATCGTATTTGACACAAATTTCTGAATTAGAAAAATTATTTGATCTATAACTTTTTTTCATCATTGTGTGACAATGCACAAACATTCAACTATCCGGCGCAATAGCAATACAAGTGTAAATTTATTCTATGCTCCCAAGCGGGCAGAATTAGCACAAGTTAGTCTCCTAAGACAAGAGACAGGCCAACTTGTCAACCACGATCACCTTACGATCACGCAGCTCTTGCGTACTACATCTCACCTCACTGCATCATTTGCCATCCATCTGCTCATAAGCGTAGGTTGTCCCGTTGCCGACGGCGGAGGCGGGCAGTGCGGGTGGCCCCGTGTTGGGGCAGTCCGCCTTGCACTCATCCCGCGTAAAAGAGCATGGTATGTTCGGCAAGCTCATGCAGCAGAAACAGGAGGTGTAGATAGGTTCACCCTTGGTCTCGCAGTCCCGACGGACGCAGTCCCGACGGACTTCACCGTAAGCTTGCTCGCCCCGCCGTCAGCTTGCTGCCCTTCTCTGTAGCTTCTCCCGTCCTCCACGCGACCCACTGCATGCAACACCACAAGTTAGACCGCGACCGGAAAAATAATGGTCTAAGGAGGAGCAAGGCGTCGCTGCTTACACTGGCCGGTCGCCGCCAGGCACCCGATGAGCAAGACGACGGTCATCACATTCACGTACGCCCTCATGTTTCTTGCAGTCTAGTCTAGATGGGGAAAATGTGTGATACGACGAGCGAGTTCGTTGCTAGGTCGTAGGTGAGGCCGGCGATGGCTGCCCCGGCTCCTCGGTATATATAGGGAGAGATGATCGCGTAGTTATAGTACTGAAGCAATATGCGTTTCGTGAGATATCATTACCATTAATTTGGGATTTCTTTTAGGCGCGGGTGATTAATCCGCGAGATTTTACAAATACAGTAATCTGCGAGTAGTAATTAATCTTTCTCTCGATCGTTTCCGCTCCATTCCAGATCGATCTCCTCCCCCAAAAAAACAAATCCTCACTGATTCTGATTTTTCTTTCCATTTTTTGCAAACCTGATCTACACCCGATCTGAATCTACGTTGAGTAAATAGGCAAAATTTCAATTAATTTAATCCAAGAATAAATCACTAGCATGGCATTGACAGAAATAAACGCATGACGTTTTTTTTTGAGAGCACGTCGATGGCGTACCATATTTTTATAGAAGGCAAAAATTATAATTACAATATACCAGACCGAGATGCGAACATCTTGGCTGGCAAAAAACCGACACCAACACCAGCTAAATAAAGCTAAGTCACTCTCTCACAAAAGGATCTAATCCTCCAACACCGAAACCAGCAAGTCTCCAATCCTTAACCTCTAGAAGCACCAGGTCTACCAGTTGTGGTGGAGATCTATGCTCGTGAACTCTGTTGAACACCCTGGCATTCCGCTGCTTCCACAAAGATCAAGCGGTAGCAATCAGGAATGAGTCAAAACCGCGCTTGGTTCTACATGTGAAGCTTCTTCTCTTGTCGAGCCACCAGTCAGTGAACGTGTCTGTCTGTATCACTAGTAGAAAATAGGGCTTTGGTCCAGGCCAGATAAGCCCATTAATCCCGGTTCAGTCACGAACCGGGACCCATGGGGGCATAGGTCCCGGTTCGTGAGGCCAGGTGGCCGGCCGGGCCTCGTGGGGCATTGGTCCCAGTTCATCTGGCCCCTCTGGTCCCGGTTCCAGCCACGAACCGGGACTAGAGGTTGTGGGCCAGGAGCGAGGCCCATTGGTCCCGGTTCGTGTCTAGAACCGGGACCAAATGTGGTCCTTTAGTCCCGGTTCCAGCCACGAACCGGGACCAATGAGATGCCTATATATACCCCCTTGCCCGCGAGCAGAGCAATGGAGTGCTCTATTTTTTTGGCCGGCCGTGGGAGAGCTTTGTGGTGCTCTAGATCATGTCCTATGCACATGAGATGTTCGATGAAATGCCCGAGCCACACTTAAACTTTCTCCTCTCGAAGCTCCTTGTCCAAAGTCAATTTTCCTCTAGATTTGTCTAGGTTTGGCGATCCGTCCTGTCCCGTCCCCGTCCTCACCGCCGTCGATCGCCCGCGCTGATCTCGTCGCCGGCACCACCGTGGTGAGCCTCTTGATCTTATCTTCTTTCTAAAAGAAAAAGTTCTTACTTGTATGATTTAGATAGATACTTGTGTAATTTTCTTACTTTTATTATTTTTTGTTATTATATAGTGCGATGGTTTTGGTATCCGCCTCCGTCGGCCATCGCCCTGTCTATGATTTGCATGTGGTATATACTATCTTTTATAACTATTTGGTTCATTTAGTGTTTATGACAATTATGCTGACCAACGTGACATAGATTTTTTTAATCTAGGAGGTATGTGAATCGGAAATTCCAACCGACCCTATTGTCGAGAGGTTAAATTTAGTTGAAGAAGAAAACAATTACTTAAAAGAAAAATTGAAAAAAATTAAGGAGGAGAAGATGATATTGGAGTTGCATGTTGCGGATGTCGTCGATGGTCACAAGATCAAGATGGATGCAATGCGCTTGAAGATTAGAAAGATTAGAAAATATGTCATTCATACTGAGGCTTGGTATCATTATGCCATTGGATCAATTGTTACCTTAGTTGCGATTATGATCGCATTTGTTGTTGCATTGAAATGTTTTATATAGTTTCAATGTATGGTTTAATAGATGCTCTGGAGAGCTATATGTTGTTCAATGAGAACTATGTATGTACTTTGGTTTTAGTGTGATGATGAACTTCTATTTATTTGGTCACTTATCTATTCATGATGTACGCATATGAACTGGCAATGGATGTACGGTAACAGGCTTACCTTCGAGTACATTAAGGGCATGAATAATTTTCTCGCAGTGGCTGAGGCAAACAAGCAGTATGGTTTTATGTGTTGTCCATGCCCTATATGTGGGAATACGAGGTCTTACTCTGACTCGAAAACCCTTCACACCCACCTGCTTTATAAGGGTTTCATGCCACACTATAATGTTTGGACCAATCACGGAGAAAAAGGGGTTATGATGGAAGACATGGAAGAAGAAGAGGATGATGACAACTATGTGCCCCTGAATACGGTGATGCTGCAACGGGGGAAGCTGAAGATCAAGAGGAACCACACGATGTGCCCGATGATGATCTTCGCCGGGTCATTGTTGATGCAAAGAGATAGTGCGAAAGTGTTGTACCCCAATTGGGAAGATAGCAACACAAAGTTCGGTGCCACACTGGAACTGTAGCAGTGGAAGGCAGAGAATGGTGTACCTGACAAAGGATTTGAGAAGCTACTGGAAATATTGAAGAAGAAGCTTAAAAAGGATAACGAATTGCCCGATAGTATGTACACATCAAAGAAGGTTGTATGCCCTCTGGGATTGGAGGTGCAGAAGATACAAGCATGCCCTAATGACTGTATCCTTTACCGTGGTGCGTACGAGGATTTGAACGCATGCCCGGTATGTGGTGCATTGCGGTATAAGATCAGACGAGATGACCCTGGTGATGTTGACGGCGAGCGCCCCAGGAAGAGGGTTCCTGCCAAGGTGATGTGGTATGCTCCTATAATACCACGGTTGAAAGGTCTATTCAGAAACAAAGAGCTTGCCAAGTTTATGCGATGGCACAGAGAGGACCGTAAGAAAGATGGGAAGTTGAGAGCACCCGTTGACAGGTCGCAGTGGAGAAAAATCGAGAGAAAGTACTGGGAGGACTTTGCAGGTGACGGAAGGAACGTATGGTTTTGTTTAAGCGCTGATGGCATTAATCCTTTTGGTGAGCAGAGCAACAATCACAGCACCTGGCCCGCGACTCTATGTATCTATAACCTTCCTCCTTGGCTGTGCCTGAAGCGGAAGTTCAGTATGATGCCGGTGTTGGGGAACGTAGTAATTTCAAAAAAATTCCTACGCACACGCAAGATCATGGTGATGGCATAGCAACGAGAGGGGAGAGTGTTGTCCACGTACCTTGGTAGACCGTAAGCGGAAGCGTTAGCACAACACGGTTGATGTAGTCTTACGTCTTCACGATCCGACCAATCCAAGCACCGAACGTACGGCACCTCCGAGTTCAGCACACGTTCAGTTTGATGACGATCCCCGGGCTCCGATCCAGCAAAGCTTCGGGGATGAGTTCCGTCAGCACGACGGCGTGGTGACGATGATGATGTTCTACTGGCGCAGGGCTTCGCCTAAGCTTCGCGACAATATGACCGAGGTGGAATATGGTGGAGGGGGCACCGTGCACGGCTAAGGAACGATCCGTAGATCAACTTGTGTGTTATGGGGTGCCCCCTTGCCCCTGTATATAAAGGAGGGAGGGGGAGGTGCGGCCGGACCCTTTGGGGTGTGCCTGGAGGAGTCCTACTCCCACCGGGAGTAGGACTCCCCCCTCTTGCCTTGGTGGAGAAGGAAAGGGGGGAGGGGAAAGAGGAAAGGGGGGCGCCCCCCCTTCCTTGTCCTATTCGGACTAGGGGGGGAGGGGGCGCGCGGCCTGCCCTGGCCGGCCCTCCTCTTCTCCCTCATGGCCCACTAAGGCCCATTAACCCCCGGGAGGGTTCCGGTAACCCCCCGGTGTTCCGGTAAAATCCTGATTTCACCCGGAACCTTTCCGATGTCCAAATATAGGCTTCCAATATATCAATCTTTATGTCTCGACCATTTCGAGACTCCTGGTCATGTCCGTGATCACATCCGGGACTCCGAACAAACTTCGGTACATCAAAACTTATAAACTCATAATAAAACTGTCATCGTAACGTTAAGCGTGTGGACCCTACGGGTTCGAGAACTATGTAGACATGACCTAGAACCATTCTCGGTCAATAACGAATAGCGGAACCTGGATGCCCATATTGGTTCCTACATATTCTACGAAGATCTTTATCGGTCAAACCGCATAACAACATACATTGTTCCCTTTGTCATCGGTATGTTACTTGCCCGAGATTTGATCGTCGGTATCCAATACCTAGTTCAATCTCGTTACTGGCAAGTCTCTTTACTCGTTCTATAACACATCATCTTATTACTAAATCATTAGTTATAATGCTTGCAAGGCTTAAGTGATGAGTATTACCGAGAGGGCCCAGAGATACCTCTCCGACAATCGGAGTGACAAAACCTAATCTCGAATTATGCCAACTCAACATGTACCTTCGGAAACACCTGTAGAGCACCTTTATAATCACCCAGTTACGTTGTGATGTTTGGTAGCACACAAAGTGTTCTTCCGGTAAACGTGAGTTGCACAATCTCATAGTTGCAGGAACTTTGTATAAGTCATGAAGAAAGCAATAGCAACATACTAAACGATCAAGTGCTAGGCTAACGGAATGGGTCAAGTCAATCACATCATTCTCCCAATGATGTGATCCCGTTAATCAAATGACAACTCTTTTGTCCATGGCTAGGAAACATAACCATCTTTGATAAACGAGCTAGTCAAGTAGAGGCATACTAGTGACACTATGTTTGTCTATGTATTCACACATGTATTATGTTTCCGGTTAATACAATTCCAGCATGAATAATAAACATTTATCATGATATAAGGAAATAAATAATAACTTTATTATTGCCTCTAGGGCATATTTCCTTCAGTCTCCCACTTGCACTAGAGTCAATAATCTAGTTCACATCGCTATGTGATTAAACACCAATATTCACATATGTATGTGATTAATACCCATAGTTCACATCGTCATGTGATCAACACCCATAGGGTTTACTAGAGTCAATAATCTAGTTCACATCGCTATGTGACTAAGACCCAAAGAGTACTAAGGTATGATCATTTTTGCTCGTGAGAGAAGTTTAGTCAACGGGTCTGTCATATTACAGAGTCGTATGTATTTTGCAAATATTCTATGTCTACAATGCTTTGCACGGAGCTACTCTAGCTAATTGCTCCCACTTTCAATATGTATCCAGATTGAGACTTAGAGTCATCTGGATCGGTGTAAAAAGCTTGCACCGATGTAACCTTTTACGACGGGCTCTTTTATCACCTCCATAATCGAGAAGTATTTCCTTGGTCCTCACTAAGGATATTCTTGACCGCTGTCCAGTGATCTACTATTAGATCAAAATTGTATTCCTTTGCCAAACACAGAGCAAGGTATACAATAGGTCTGGTTCACAGCATATCATATTTTATAGAACCTATGACTGAGGCATAGGAAACGACTTTTCATTCTCTTTCTATTTTCTACCATGGTCGGGTCTTGAGTCTTACTGACTTCATTCCTAACCTTAAGAAGATTGGTCTCCCTCAATCGCGGTACGAGGGGAGAATGAGTGGAAAAGGCACGCTAGGAGGGGACTCAATAATATGTAAAGACATGCATTCTTGGTCTCAAGCATACTACACAGTTCTATAGAATTCTACCTTGGTGACCCCGTATGTCAATGAACACAAGAACATTCTGCGCTCCAAACACCTGGAACAGTGTGACGACTGGATTACATGTGAACACATCAGGACTTTCGGCGGTTGGTTGCAAACATGTCTCAGGGGTGACAACATTGTTTTTGATGAGCTGTACTCGTTGACCAGGGGACCATCTTCGATTGCATTGACTTACAAAGGGTATGAGATAAATGGGAATAAATTTTACACGATCGCCCAAGATCAAAAGAGCAGCAACCAAAACAGCGGTGTTCGCTTGGATGCAGCAACCAAGAGGGGAAAGGATACATATTATGGTTACATAGTGGACATATGGGAACTTAACTATGGACATAATTTTAAGGTCCCTTTGTTTTAGTGCAAATGGGTCAATCTGTCAGGAGGTGGCGTATAGGTAGACCCACAGTACAGAATGAGAACAGTGGATCTAAACAATCTTGGGTACACAGATGAACCATTTGTCCTAGCCAATGATGCGTCGCAGGTTTTCTACGTGAAGGACATGTCTATGAAACCAAGAAAAAGAAAAGATAAGGAAGCGAATACATCATACAATGAGCCAAAGCACCACATAGTTCTTTCAGGAAAAAGAGACATCGTGGGATTGGAGGGCAAGACAGACATGTCTAAAGATTATGAAAAGTTTCATGAAATTCCTCCCTTCAAAGTCAAGGCTGACCCAAGCACCCTATTAAACGATGAAGAATATCCATGGTTACAACGCAATAAGCAAAGGACACAAGCGAAGAAAAAGTGAAGACTTTCTCTCCACAACTATTATGATGATGCCTTTAATCTAGAATATCACTGCAGTTACATGTGGAGAAATGAAATGCCTTTTGTAACAGATGAGTTTCTGTCGGAAACCCTGATACTTCAAAAGAGAATGTCCGTTTTGTACACGAAGTGCACCTAGTTTTTGTCGTAACCCTCTCAAGTTTTTAGCACATGCTATGTTGGTGAAATGATGATACGATGCCAACTTTCAACCTTTTTAGAGTTCATTTGTAGTGCTTTTCAATTTCAGGGTCATTTAGCTTAAAAAATTCAGTAAATGCATGAAAAATACCAAATGAAGTCACAAATGGTTGAAAATTGATGATGTGGCTTTGAATGGTGCATTTTGAACACACAAAAAGTCTGGAGTTCAAATAAGTTCAAAAAATGAAATCCCTTTGTAACATATGAGTTTTCGTCTGACATCCCGATACTTCGAAAGAGATTGTCCATATTTTACACGAAGTGCATCCACTTTTTGCCGTAACCCTATCAACTTTTTAGCACATGCTATGTGGGTGAAATGATGATACCATGCCAACTTTCAACCTTTTCAGAGTTCATTTGGAGTGCTTTTGAATTTCAGGGTCATTTAGCTCAAAAAAAATCAGTAAATGCATGAAAAATACCAAATGAAGTCAGAAAGGGTTGAAAATTGATGATGTGGCTTTGAATGGTGCATTTTGAACACAGAAAAAGTCTGGAGTTCAAATAAGTTCAAAAAAATGAAATGCATTTGTAAAAGATGAGTTTTCGTCCGAAATCCTGATACTTCGTAAGAGATTGTCCATTTTGTACACGAAGTGCATCTAATTTTTGCCATAACCCTCTCAACTTTTTAGCACATGCTATGTGGGTGAAATGATGATACCAAGCCAACTTTCAACATTTTCAGAGTTCATTTGTAGTGCTTTTCAATTTCAGGGTCATTTAGCTCAAAGAATGAACTAATAGCAAAAAGAATGAACTAATAGCAATAAGAAGGAACTAATAGCAATAAAAATGAACTAAAAATAATCAATTAAAATATTATGTTATGATCAACTAAAACAAAACTATAATATTCTTCAATAGCAAAAAGAATCAACTAAAAAGCTTTTATAAAACTCTAATAGCAAAAGGAATCAACTAAAAAAGCTTTTATAGACCTCTAGTATTTTTGAAACTAAAATTATATAAAATTTATGCAACTAAAATTATCGAAGTATTTTCTGTTCAAAACATTAATGGCAAAAAGAATTTTCATAAATAATTTTTTTGTTAGAAACTTTAATAGCAAATTAAAATAACAAAATCTGTTTTTGATTAAAACAGTCATTTAAAATAACCTTAAAATTACCAAATTGAATATAATGACAAAACACAATAACATTAAATAGTAGGAAAAAGAATCACTCAAAAAACTATTTTGATAGTAAAGTTATTCACAAACTAGTGATTCACACAAATTTAAAAGAATGCAAATTTGAAAAATAATGGCACTAATAGAAAGTCTATAATTTTTGTGACCTAATAGAAAAAAGAATCACTGAAAAACTGTAAGTATTAAGCTGTATGTAGAAAAAAATTAAGCAAAAAAGAAAACAAAAAAAACAGAAACAATGTCACCTACTAGGCCACCATGGTCTGAATACGACTAGAAACCCAACTATTTGGGCCAGGATTCAGGCCGTGGAAGGCCCAGTAGGCCCACAGGCATAGCAGTGTGAGATTAGGCTCGTAGGCCTACAGTGCAGAGGAGTTCGAGACAGATGGTAGGTGTCATGGAAAGGTCACAGCAGATGTCCTAGCAGAAGGACTTAGTCGTGGAGCCATCGCAACTAGGAAGCTTAAAGGGGTTAAACGGGACAAAGGACACGGGAGTTCATACTGGTTCGGCCCCTTGCGGTGAAGGTAAAAGCCTATGATCCAGTTTTGGGTGGTATTGCTTATGTCTCGATTACCAGGGAGTGAATCCGCTTGACCTAGCTTTCGATCTGTTGTTACTTGCCCTGAACCGCTGTCGGGTCGTCCCTTTATATACGAAGGTCAACGCCCAGCGGCTCACAGAGTCCCGACCGGCTCATAATCAGTGTCCCGCTCGGTGACTATCTATTTTTGCCTTACAATACAAGTCATACATACATGGCAGTTTATCTCTACGGGCCTTAAGTCGCCTTTGGGCCTTGGGCCCTTAGCTGAACCGCCATCTTCAAGTATCTTCGTGGGCTTCATAATGATGAATCGCCATAGGTATGACCCGGCCCCTCCTGGGCGGGTCATACCTAATAGTTATATCCCCAACATTAGGCCCCAGATTGATTTGAACTGGTTCATGTCAATCTTCAATACTTAGAAAAATCTTCTCCTCTTCTTTTGCGCGAGAATTTATAACCCGCCATGACATCATCTTCTGGATTTGTGATAATCCGCCATGATGTCACCTGCCATAATTCATATTTTATCAAACATACCTCAATGGATCTTTATCTTAATGATCGTTCCAAAAATCGAGGCGCCAGGGCTGCTGGCTAACCACGTTTTGATCTCCTTGTTTTTTGTGCCCGCTTATTGGCCCTTCCTTATAAATAGCGACGACTGGTCTTTCCTCATTCTCCCCCTTTCCAGCTTTTTCTTCCTATCGTGACCCTGTACCTCGTCCTCCTCAACCTCGGCCGCTGCATCAACCTGTGTTGGACCAGAGTACGCCGGCGCCCCACCGCAGTTGAATCTGCACCTGTAACTAAGTGCTTCTTCTCCAGAACATTAGATCGCATTAGGGTTCCTGAGTGTTCGTCGTGTTCTTTGTGGGTTCTCCATAGTTCCTCCACCATAGCATCTTTTGATCCGAAAATAGTATAGAACTTATGCGCCGTCTATTTTGCCCCCACTTTCTATACCAGCGGATCCCCTTTCTTTGGAAAGAGATCTCATTAGAGCTTATGAACTCCTTGTACTAGTTTTTTAGGTCTTGAATTATTTTCTTTTTTCTGAACTACCGCTGATCTGAAATAATACTTGTGATCTATGAAATATGTTTGTGTCGTACTTAGCAAAAAACCGCACCTGGATAGATCCACCTAGTCACGGCGGCTCACACCACCGGCTTTAACTGCAATGCTTAATAGATAACATCAAACTGTTCATGGCGGCTTAGATAACTTGACATAATTAGTCATATACCATTAGTCCCCTTGTAAGCCGCCATTCTGAATACATGCTGTAATATTTTCCCCTCCGGCTTAAATTTGATGTGGCACATTTATTCCTTTTTTAGGCTTCCTTCTTCATAATGCCGCCTAAAACAGTCACTTCTTGTAACTGGGGTTGCTCCATCGTCACGGAGAGTACACTTGAAGATTTTGTGAAAACCGGCCATCTGCCCAAAAAAGAGGTTATGTCTTACCGCCCCCCCCCCCCCCGAACCGACGAAAGAGAAACCTCAGCCCAAATAAGGGGAAGTTATCGTCTTTACTGATCATATGAACCGGGGCTTTTCACCGCCCGGCTCAAAGTTCTTCAGGGATGTACTGAGCTTTTTTGATCTCCACCCTCAAGACATCGGACCCAACTCCGTGTCTAACATATGCAATTTCCAAGTGTTCTGCGAAATCTACCTTCAAGAGGAGCCCACTGTGGAATTATTCAGAGAATTCTTTTACTTGAACTGCCAGAATGAATACTCCAATGTACCTAGCTTGGAACTTGGTAGGGTTTTGACCCAACGGCGGAGACATGCCATTTTTCCTTATGCGCAACCGCCAAGTCATCCCAAAGACTGGAACCAGACGTGGTTCTACTGCCAAGATACTTCTCCGGCTGATGAGAACCCTCTGCCCGGCTTTCGCGCTCCGCGCCTCGAATGGAACCATCCTCTCCCCGACAAGTTGACAGATGTCGAATGTCAGAAGCTCGCCCCTACTATTGCCAAAGTTAAAGCTCTGTTGGGCAATGGCATAAATGGCATTGATTTGGTCCGGTGTTGGGTTGCATGGCGGGTCATTCCCTTGAGCCGCCACTCTGCGCTGATGTGTACTTGCAGGGGCGACAACAATGATCCACTGCACCATAGTTCTGAGGACTTAACCACCACTGCTATTAATGAGATGACAAAATCTCTCTTGAATGAAAGCCTGGCAGACTGTAGCAAGGTGGGATTAAGCCCTTTCTACAAGTCTAACCCCGCACCAACGGTAAGCCGCCAACCTTAGTTAATTTTCCTTCATCTTTGTCACTTTATCTTAATTCACTTTTGATGACTTTCACAGGCTGAAGACAAATTTTGGAGGAAAAATATGGCCATGAGGCTGCAAAAAGAGCCAAGAAGGCTAAGAAAGCCGCCAGGAAGGCTACCAAAAAGAGGGGAAAAAAAGCCCAGTGCTTTTGAGTTGCTTCAACTGGACGACTCATCTGAGTCAGAGGTAGCTCTTGATTCTCTTGGCTCCTTTTTTAACCATCTTATTGACACTGATTATCATTAGGATGACACGGGAACGAGTCAGGGAGTGGAAGAAGAGGTAAATATTATTTCCTCCGACTCCAAGCCTTTGCCAAGACAAAGAATCCGAAGAGTAACCCAGAAAGTAAGATTTTCACAATCCTTAGCTCATCTGGATCCTCACTTTATTTTGAAGCAATAGCAACACGAGAGTCGGCGGCAGCCTCAGACAAGCAAGGACACGGAACTCTCTTTCGGCTTACCGAACACGCCAAGGAAGCGTCGAAATGAGGTCACCCCCAAGTTAAACTCTTTTTATCCTTTGGCGGGTCTTACTCGTTAACCGCTCAACTCTTCTGACTCGAATTATCAGGATACATCTCATTCCTCTTCCGGCGATTCAATTCAATCCAACATGCCGACTTTTAAGACAGCTCCTGGGTAATAGCCTTTTACTCATCTTTTACTCATTCTAATCCTTTTATGTGTATATCGACTTCATGATTCATGTAGCGGAAAAGCCAAGCCCAGCAAAAGGGCAATGAAGGACAAGCCGACTGAAGATCCCCAGGTCCCTAAACCGGAGCAACAGTCTATAGCGCCTGAAATTTCCATTCCTCAATCTTCCGAGTCGGTTCACGAAGACCCACCAGCAACTTCTGCCCCCCTGTGGAGCGAGTCATTGATGATCCTGCAAACCCTGACATCTCTAGTTCAGTGAAGATGACTGATGCTGATGAAGACGTGGTAATTACTACCACCGGCTTTCGAGAACCAGGAAGGCCCACTGTGTTGGCTAAGCATTCTGCCAAAGAAGAACACATTGAATGACGTAAAGTCAGATTCGATGTTACTAACTACTCCCAACTGAGTGCCAGTGAAGTTTTTTCTAGTTATCTTAGTCAAGTACACAGCAGCCGCGATCTGGAAGTAGATATGGTGAAGTAGATGCACCAGCGGTTTGAGGTATGAACTCTTTCTTTAATGGGTTATACTTACTATACCAGCCCCCAAGTCTACTGTGTATTGATGAATATGCTGTAGACTTTTAAATGAACCATGAATCATAAGTAATATATGTTTGTAGAATCCTCAAAAATCCGACTTAATCCATAGTCCTCAAGGGCCGATTTAATTAGTGTGGATGAACCGGTCCTTTATTTCTTGTACTTGTATAGTTTTTCAACAGCAATATGCATTAGCCCCCAAGTGCCAAGTACTCTTGCTTGTAAAGTGCTTGGGCCTTATTTACATAAGCCGCCATATAAACAAGCTTTCGGCAGACATTAGTCCCCAAGTGCCAAGTGTTGTTGCTTGCAAAAGACTTGGGACTTAATATTGTGTACTAATCTTTATGATTTTGATCCGGTATATGTGCAGACCACCACTGTTCAACTGCAATCAGAACTATTTGAATTGACGAGACGCCTGGAGTTGCAGGAAACGGAGACCCGAAGGGCAAACTCGAAATTTGAATTCAGCGTGTCTGAAATAGAAAAGGTGAAAGCCGGCTTTGAAACCGAGAAAAGTGCCTGGGTGGAAGAAAAAATTGCTTTGACCCAACGAGCTGAGAAAGCAGAGGCGGCTCTTAAAGAGGTGACAACTGAATTGTCCGGCTTAAAACGCCAAGTGTCTCAGATGGTCTCAGCTATCTTTGGTAAGTCGCCCAATGACTGTCAAATACTGAATACCCTCCTTGATCATATGAACTGCCTTGAACTCATTTGTCATTACCATGCAAGCCCCAGAAGCACCAACATTAACCAAGACATGCTTGTGAAGTTGAAAGCGGTTTACACGCTGGTAGAACAACTTTATACTGGGATGCAGCATGCTCTGGCCACACTTTCTCCATCAAATTGAACACCAGCCCTTTTAGTTGACGTACTGAGAAAGCTTTCTGTACTGCCTCAGAGGTTTGGTGAGATGAAAAGGTCATGTGCAAGAGCCGGGGCTGTAACAACTTTAAGCCGGGCCAAAGCTTGGCTACCAGAGCTAGACCCGGCTGAACTATCAACCGGGTGCCCAAGCTTAAAAGAAGATGGCACCCCTTTTAGCAAGAAAGACTTTGCCGCCTGTGTGAAAGAAATCTGTCCTTTGGCTAGTCTGATTGCCAGTGAAGCCGATCTACCCCAATATTAGCCGGCTTATGATTTGGAGAATTAGAAAATGCCAACACTGTCTTATAAAGTGCAAGATCTGATACCTCCAATCCGTAAGCACACTTTCGCTCCCGAAGTTA
The DNA here is from genome assembly GCF_018294505.1 of Triticum aestivum. NCBI lineage: Eukaryota > Viridiplantae > Streptophyta > Magnoliopsida > Poales > Poaceae > Triticum > Triticum aestivum. Next base: position 615,948,416 of record NC_057795.1, on the reverse strand, counting down.
ACCCGGAAGAGCTTATTGATGACGAGGCTGAATTTCAAGCTTTAAGTGGCATTGACTGGTCATCACCCGCCTTCCAGGAACTAGAGTCGGACGAAGACACGGAGAAGGATGATCCAGAGACCTCAAGCCAGCAGAGGCAAGAAGATTAATCCACTAGGCGGTTCATACCTGTGGCTTTGAAAAAATAGTTAATCATTTAGACTCAGGGAGTCATGTAATAGGGTAGCAATAACTTTGCTCTCTCGTGTCATTGTGCACGTTTTTGGTGCTCAAAATTTGTTAAGCCGCCCTTTGATATTTATCATCATTACACTTATCATTTGTTTGACTTGTGCATAAGAAAATCTTTGAACTATCCTGCGCGCAGAAATAGATCACAAGAACCCTTGGCGGTTTACCACAAGGCTGGTCATAATATCTCACATATAAGCATTGATGTAAAAAAAGAGTTATAGATAAGCCTGATATGAATCAGAACTTGAAACATAACTATAATAACAATATCATACCTGTGATATTGAATTTGTGCTGCCGGTTTACGTGACCTGTGCAGTAAGGGTGATAACCCAATCTTTTAGAAGTCAAAACTTCCAAGTGTTTTATGATTTCCATATGCTGGCGACTTATCATCCCAAGTTAAGCTGGGTTAATTGAAACCACTTATATACTTCAGACGCAAGCAAAAAGTAGCAAGAGACAAACCGGAAAACTGTTTCAAAAGACTTAAATCAACAAAGAGAGAAAAAACATGAGGCTATGTTCTTTTTGGTGAACGACGCCTATGTTTGAGTAGGAAGCCGGACCAAAAGGTTTAATAGCTATGTTCTCTTTGGTGAACGACACCTATGTTTGAACAGGAAGCCCCCAAGTGGCTTTTGGCATTGCGCCGATCAAGTGGGTACCGACAACTATGTTCTCTTTGGTGAGTGACACCTATGTTTTAACAGGAAGCCCCCAAGTGACCTTAAGTTTTGGCATTGCACCGATCAAGTGGGTACCGGCAACTATGTTCTCTTTGGTGAGTGACACCTATGTTTGAACAGGAAGCCCCCAAATGACCTTGAGACATTTTTTAACGACTCTGATTCGAATACGATCAGAGTCGGACCAAAAGGGGTTAAGCTATGATTTGAATACGACCCAACCCCTAAATGATCAAGAGGTTTGAACAGCTATGATTCGAATACGATCAGGAAGATGTGCCAAAGGAGTTAAGCTTGATTCAAATACGATCAGCCCCCAATGGTCATTTATGATGATGAAGACACATGATCCTTTGAAGATAAAACAACAGAGACCCTACTTTATTATAATCATCATAATATATAAATGATAAAAATATGTACATCATAAGAACCGGTGGCTCATGTGTAGTAAGGCCAAAGATGAGCAATATTCCACGGCCGGCGGGTCTCCTCCTCCGACTTACGTGAGTCTTTGTGCTCTCGAATATCGATAAGGTAGTATGACTCATTGTTCAAGTTCTTGCTGACCACAAAGGGCCCTTCCCAAGGTGGGGATAACTTGTGCGCATCAGTTTGATCCTGGATGAGCCGGAGCACCAAATCACCTTCTTGAAAGGTTCTGGACTTAACCTGACGGCTGTGTTAACGGCGCAGGTCCTGTTGGTAAATCGCCAAGCGGGCTACCGCTAGGTCACGCTCCTCATCTAACAGGTCAAGTGCATCCTGACGCACTTGTTTATTATCAGCTTCAACGTAATCCGCCATGCGGGGCGAGTCATGACGGATGTCACTAGGAAGAACCGCCTCTGCTCCATAAACCATGAAGAAAGGCGTGTAACCCGTAGATCTGTTGGGGGTAGTATTGATGCTCCATAGTACCGAAGGTAACTCCTCCACCCAACAACCCGGTGTCCGTTGCAATGGAACCATAAGCCAGGGCTTGATGCCATGCAAAATTGCTTGATTGGCTCTTTCAGCTTGACCATTGGATTGGGGGTGAGCTACTGATGAAACATTAAGCCGAATATGCTCACGTTGGCAAAACTCCTCCATGGCACCTTTGGACAGATTAGTGCCATTGTCAGTTATAATGCTATGTGGAAAACCAAAGCGAAAAAGCACCTTTTTCAGGAATTGAACCGACGTGACTGCATCACATTTGCTAACTGGCTCTGCCTTAACCCACTTTGTGAATTTATCAACTGCCACCAAAAGGTGAGTCTTTTTATCTTTGGACCTTTTGAAAGGCCCAACCATATCAAGCCCCCAGACTACAAACGGCCAAGTAATTGGAATCATCCTCAATTCTTGAGCCGGCACATGAGCTCGACGTGAGAATTTCTCACAACCATCACACCTCATGACCAGATCTTCTGCATCAGCGTGAGCCGTCAGCCAATAAAACCAATGACGAAAAGCTTTGGCCACAAGGGACTTTGAGCCGACATGGTGACCACAATCTCCTTCATGAATCTCATGAAGAATCTCACGACCTTCCTCTGGAGAAACACAACGCTGAAACGCCCCAGTGACACTGCGATGGTGTAACTCGCCATTGGTAATTTTCACTGACTTAGACCGCCAGGTTATCTTCCTGGCCAAGGTTTCACCCTCAGGCAACTCACCCTGGGTCATGTAAGCCAAATATTGTAGCGTCCAATCTGGAATAGCGTGAAGAGCCGCCACCAACTGCGCCTCCGGGTCAGGAATAGCCAAATCTTCCTCTATAGGCAATTTAACGAAGGGGTTGTGCAGAACATCCAAAAAAGTGTTAGGTGGCACCGGCTTACGCTGAGATCCCAAACGGCTTAAAGCATCAGCTGCCTCATTCTTCCCGCGATCAATGTGTTCCACCTGATAACCCTTGAAGTGCCCATCAATAGCATCAATCTCACGGTGATAAGCCGCCATGAGCGGGTCTTTAGAATCCCATTTGCCTGAAACTTGCTGAGCTACCAAGTCTGAGTCGCCAAAGCACCTCACTCGGCTTAAGTTCATATCCTTAGCCATCCGAAGACCATGAAGCAAGGCCTCATACTCAGCTGCATTGTTAGTACAGGGAAACATCAACCTTAGAACATAACAAAACTTGTCACCTCGAGGGGAAGCTAGAACGACTCCTGCCCCTGAGCCTTCCAATTGCCTGGATCCATCAAAGTGAATCGTCCAATATGTGTTATCTGGCTTCTCTTCGGGCATTTGCAGCTCTGTCCAATCGTTGATGAAATCCACTAGTGCTTGAGACTTGATGGCAGTGCGAGGCATATATTTTAAACCATGAGGTCCAAGCTCGATAGCCCACTTGGCTACTTGCCCTGTAGCTTCTCTGTTTTGAATGATATCCCCGAAAGGAGCAGAACTGACCATAGTGATGGGATGACCCAAGAAATATTGCTTAAGCTTCCGGCTGGCCATGAACACCCCATAAACAAGCTTCTGCCAATGTGGATACCTCTGCTTGGATTCAATGAGCACCTCACTGATATAGTAAACCAGCCGTTGAACCAGATATTCCTTGCCTGCCTCCTTCCGTTCCACCACAACAGCCACACTGACAGCCTGGGCATTAGCAGACACATAGAGCAACAAAAACTCCTTGTCAATGGGAGCAGCAAGGACTGGCAGTTCAGCAAGCTACCTCTTCAAGTCTTCAAACGCGTCGTTCGCAGCATCACTCCAGAAAAAGTCAACGGTCTTCTTCATCATCTGATACAGCGGTATGGCCTTCTCACCTAACCGGCTTAAAGCAGCAATACGACCCGCCAGATGCTGAACGTCATTGATACACTTTGGTTTTACCAAAGAGGTAATGGCCTTGATCTTCTCCGAGTTAGCCTCAACGCCTCTGTTTGAAACCAGAAATCCCAAAAGCTTGCATGCTGGCACACCAAAGACACGGTTGGCCGGGTTAAGCATCATATTGTAGACCCGGAGATTATCAAAGGTCTCCCTTAAGTCATATATCAATGTCTCCTTTTCTCTAGACTTCACCACAATGTCATCCACATAAGCATGAACATTACGCCCAATCTGAGTGTGAAGACAATTCTGCACACAACACTGATAAGTCGCCTGGGCACTCTTAAGCCCAAAAGGCATAGATACGTAGCAGAAGGCTCCAAAGGGAGTAATAAAAGTTGTGTTCTCCTGGTCCTTAACTGCCATCTTGATCTGATGATAACTAGAGTAAGCATCCAAAAAAATCAAACGCTCACAACCCGCTGTAGCATCAATGATTTGATCAATAAGAGGGAGAGGAAAGGGATCAGCCGGACAAGCCTTGTTTAAGTCTGTGTAATCCACATACATACGCCAAGTGACATTCTTCTTGAGCACTAGCACCGGGTTAGCCGACCACTCAGGATGAAACACTTCAATAATGAACCCAGCTGCCAAGAGCCGGGCCACCTCCTCACCGATGGCCTTACGCCTCTCCTCATTGTAGCGACGAAGGAATTGCTTGAACGACTTAAATATTGGATCAATATTGAGAGTGTGCTCAGCGAGTTCCCTCGGTACACCCGGCATGTCAGAAGGTTTCCATGCAAAGATGTCCCGGTTCTCACGGATGAACTCGATGAGCGTGCCTTCCTATTTGGGATCCAGATTAGCACTGATACTGAACTGCTTGGATGATTCGCCAAGAATGAAATCAACAAGCTTTGTATCATCGGCTGATTTAAACTTCATTACCGTGTCATGCTCTATAGTTGGCTTTTTCAAAGACGTCGTATCAGCCGGATCCACATTATCCTTGTAAAACTTTAACTCTTCCGCTGCATAGACCGACTCAGCATAAGCCGCGTCACCTTCCTCACACTCCAATGCTACCTTCCGACTACCATGAACTGTGATTGTCCCCTTGTAACCCAACGTCTTGAGCTATAGATAAACATGGCGGGCGCCTAGAGCAACGTTGCTTCTGGGGGGCGCGCGCACGCACCCTCTGGATGCTGCCGAAGGGATCGCAGCGTGCTTGCGGGGACGCCCACGGCCCCTCTTGGGAGGAGGAGAGGCTGGCCCCTCCTTGGGAGCCTTCCCCTTCTCGGCCGCTGAAAACCTCTTCAGCGATGCCATGGGAGCAAGACGGAGAGGAGAGAAGAAAGTGCGAGCAAGATGAAGGAAAGATGGATGGGGGGCTCTACCCCTCCCTCACATTTATAGCCAAGAGAGGCCAACCGCTGGCCTCCACGACCCCGCGCCATCATGACCTTCTGCATGCCGCATTAACCAGTCAAGTCGACCAGTTGCCGAGGCAGCATGGGGAAGCGGAGTCGCCCATGTCCCATCAATCACCATGCATCATCAAGGCCGCAGGCGGTTAGGGCCCGCGGCGCTCCGCACTTGCCCTTTGGCTTCGCCTGCAAGCCAAGTTCGAGTGCGCCTTGGGCTCGGGGGCTACTGTCGGCATCCTGGATATGGGGGTATCTAGCCCTGCCTGCCTGCGGCCCACCATGTGGCTCCATTGACGGCCTGATATAGCCCAGCTTCAGCACCAACACTACAAGACCCTCGCGAGGGGCCAAGCCTCGTGAGGCGGACGACGCCAAGACCCCCGAAGGAAGCAGCCTCCTCAGGAGGGATCCTGAGGGGTGGATAGTTCTATGCAAGATACCTCATGAGGCTCAGCTGACGTGAGCCATGACGACCAAGGCCAGACAGGCGCCAGGCGGGCGCAGTGCGCGGGTTTCCTCTTCGATGCAAGGGAGGCAAGCCGCAGGTGCAGTGTCCCAAGGAACCAGCCAAAGGTTGCCATTTTGGTGCAACAAGATCAAGACCGCCAGGATGGCAGGACGGAGGTCATCAACGAGCCCACCACAGCGTCACGACCAGAGGCTTTTCGCAGGCGAAGACTACTTTTGTCAGGATAGACTGTACCACTTGTCCCCTTTCAAATCCCGTCGTTGTGGAATCCCTTCCCGCTCATATTTGGGAAGAGGACCGAGGGAGTCCTGGACTAGGGGGTGTCCGGATAGCCGGACTATCATCATCGGCCGGACTCCAAGACTATGAAGATACAAGATTGAAGACTTCGTCCCGTGTCCGGATGGGACTTTCCTTGGCGTGGAAGGCAAGCTTGGCGATACGGATATGTAGATCTCCTACCATTGTAACCGACTCTGTGTAACCCTAGCCCTCTCCGGTGTCTATATAAACTGGATCGCTTTAGTCCGTAGGATGAAGAACAATCATACCATAGGCTAGCTTCTAGGGTTTAGCCTCCTTGATCTCGTGGTAGATCTACTTTTGTAATACCCACATCATCAATATCAATCAAGCAGGACGTAGGGTTTTACCTCCATCAAGAGGGCCCGAACCTGGGTAAAACATCGTGTCCCTAGTCTCCTGTTACCATCCGCCTAGACGCACAGTTCGGGACCCCCTACCCGAGATCCGCCGGTTTGGACACCGACATTGGTGCTTTCATTGAGAGTTCCTCTGTGTCGTCCCCAATAGGCTTGATGGCTTCTTCGATCATCAACAACGACGCAGTCAAGGGTGAGACCTTTCTTCCCGGACAGATCTTCGTATTCGACGGCTTTGCACTGCGGGCCAATTCGCTTGGCCATCTGGAGCAGATCGAAAGCTACGCCCCTGGCCGTCAGGTCAGATTTGGAAGTTTGAACTTCACGGCTGACATCCGCGGGGACTTGATCTTCGATGGATTCGAGCCACAGCCAAGCGTGCCGCACTGTCATGATGGGCATGATTTAGCTCTGCAGCCGGACAATGCCCTGGAGGCCGCACACGAGTCCGCTCCGATTCTCAATTCGGAGCCGGCTGCGCAGATCGAGGACATGTGGCTAGACACCGCCTCGGGGGCTGCAACCCCTATGGTGATAGAGCCGAACACTGACCTTGTCCCTCATGAAGCTCGTGGCTCCGAGGTGCCGGACTCCTCGCCGGACTCCGAACCTCCCGCGCCCCCTCCAATCGAATCCGATTGGGCGCCGATCATGGAGTTCACCGCTGCGGACATCTTTCAACACTCACTCTTCGGCGACATCTTGAGTTCGCTAAAGTATCTCTCGTTATCAGGAGAGCCCTGGCCGGACTGCGGTCTGGACGGGTTGGGATGCGGACGACGAAGAAATTCAAAGCCACCTCATCATATGACATATACATGGTGGATATCCCAGAGGATGGGAATGGCGAAGGAACAACGGAGGATGACCCCTCCAAGAAACAACCAAAACGGCGACGCAAGGGCCGCCCGAAGTCCCGCCTCGATAACAACAGCACCCATACTGACCCGGCCTTAAAGCAGGGCGAAGCAGTGGACAACGAACATGCCACCAAGCAACCATCCGAACAAGATGAATCGGACAAGCAACCCATCCCCGGCGAAAACAACAGTCTAGATGATCTCACGCCGGACACATCACCGGAGCATAAGAACCTTCATAAAAGGCTTGTCTCCACTGCAAGAAGTTTGAAGAAACAAATGTGGAAGCTCAAAACAGCAGAGGACGCACTTAGAATGAGATGGAGCAAAGTACTCAATACCGCAGATAAATATGGTGATAGTCACCAGGCAAAGAGCTACCCGAAGCGCAAGCTGTTGCCCGAATTTGACGAGGAGGCCGTAGAACCCCCACAGTCAAAAAAGAAAGAGGCCGTCTGGCCGGATAGACGACCAGATGACAGGCTAAGAGCGGCAAGGAGTGCCGCACACAAGCCGACACACGATCTACATAAGGATCCTCGCAAAAAGGATGACCCGGTCAGGTCCATTTATGGGCCAAAAAAGAAGACCCCACAGAGCAACACAACCCGCCGAGTGTTTGAAGACAACGGCACACCTAAATACAGGGGCACCGCACACCCACTATGTTTCACCGATGAAGTACTGGATCATGAATTTCCAGCGGGATTCAAACCGGTAAACATAGAGGCATATGACGGAACAACAGACCCCGGAGTCTGGATTGAGGACTATATCCTACACATACATATGGCCAGAGGAGACGATCTCCATGCCATAAAATACTTACCCCTCAAGCTCAAAGGGCCAGCTCGGCATTGGCTCAAAAGCCTCCCGGAAAACACCATTGGAAGTTGGGAAGAGCTCGAGGATGCGTTTCGAGCAAATTTTTAGGGGACTTATGTCCGCCCTCCGGATGCAGACGATCTAAGTCACATAACTCAACAACCTGGAGAGTCAGCACACAAATTCTGGAATAGGTTCCTCACCAAAAAGAACCAAATAGTCGATTATCCGGACGCCGAAGCCTTAGCGGCCTTTAAGCATAACGTCCGAGACGAATGGCTCGCCAGACACCTCGGCCAAGAAAAACCAAGAACAATGGCCGCACTAACAACCCTCATGACCTGCTTTTGCGCGGGGGAAGATAGCTGGCTGGCAAGATGCAGCACCAGCGACCCAAGTACATCCGAGGTCAGGGATGGAAACGGGAAATCATGATGCAGAAAAGATCAGCGCCGGAATAAGGAAAATGGCCCAAATAGCACGGCGGTCAACGCCGGATTTAAAAGCTCTCGGCCGAATAATAAAACACTACCTCTTAAGGACAACAGTGATGAGCTATCCAACCTAAACAAAATCTTGGATAGGATATGTCAAATACATAGTACCCCCAGGAAGCCTGCAAACCATACCCACAGAGATTGTTGGGTCTTCAAGCAGTCCGGTCGACTTAACGCCGAACACAAGGGGCTCGACATGCCAAGCGAAGACGACGACGAACCCCACAAGCAGCACGCCGGAAAACAGAAGACTTTCCCACTAGAAGTCAAAACAGTAAACTCACTTCATGTGATAACAAGGAAAAATAGTGCAGCACCTGCTAAAACGCGCGCCGCACGGTCCACCCCAGCAGAGTCCCGAAGTTGGATGTTTAAACCAATTACTTTCGACCATCAGGATTACTCCAGAAGTGTTTGAAACACAGGAGGGACTGCTTTGGTATTGGATCCCATAATAGACGGACTACAATTCACACAAGTCCTAATGGATGGCGGCAACGATATAAACCTGCTATACCAGGACACCATCCAAAGAATGGGGATAGACCCTACCAAAATTCACCATAGCAGCACTTCCTTCAAAGGAGTGACGCCTGGCCTTTACGCCAATTGTATAGGCTCTGTAACACTAGAGGTCGCGTTCGGTTCATCCGACAACCTCCGTCGCGAAAAGCTCACTTTCCATATCGCACCATTCAAAAGTAGCCATCAAGCACTACTGGGACGCGAAGCTTTCGCCTGCTTTAACGCAGTATCGCATTACACGTCTCTTACGCTTAAAATGCCCGGTCCATGCGGCATAATCTCATTAAAAGGTAGCCCTGAGTGTTCCTCGACCACGGAAAACGTGAGACTACTTCGACACTAATCCGACCTTGCTGGTCAAAGCCCCTAAAAAATAGGTCATTCAGACCTCGGACACGGTTCGGCGAGTCCGGCATAAATAAACAAGGGGCTTCCCAGCCACACACCTCTTTACAAGGGGCTGCACGTATAAACAATGAGAGCCAATAAAGCTCAACCTTATCATACTTTATTTTAAATACATCTTTTGCATGACATTTTTCCCAAACTATGTTCTTCTCTTTTACAGATGAAGCACGTGCTACACCCGTCCAGGATACAGCACAACGGAGACACAGGCGCAGACGTGCAGCAGGGACCCGTTGCAAGGATTCTTTTCAGATTAAGACCCCGCGTAAACCTTTCTTACTGTCTCTTGTTGATACACATCCCCTAGTATCCTACCATAACCGAGGAGGAGGCTGGCGTTTTGGCATCGGCCGCGTCAGAAGTTCTTGCCCGTACCTGGACACTAGGGGCTTAGGGCATTGTTCTGCCCGGTATCATAAAGACCGAATACCTCAGGGAGTGTTCGGTGTCTCGAGTTAGGCCTTATATGCATTAGCTCCGAATCTTGTCTTTGGTCAAATGTTGGGTTTGCCCGGCTCCCGTGTTTTGCTGCCTTACGTTCTGCTCCATCGGCTAACGCGGCACCAGGAGAACTACTGCGATTGTGCCCCGGTTCGGCCGGGCGAGCACCTCAGTAGAGAAAGCCGAAAACTGACTGTCATGATATAGCGAGAGACTGGTCAACCACTCGATCGACTACTGGAATGTTTAGAATTCCTCCGCTTTGACGAAGGACCGCTTCCCGGTCAGGCACATACGCGCCCCGAGTTCGGAGAGCGCGGTGCCTCTAGGGGCTATATCGTAGCCCCACCTTCGAGCTCCTATGGCTAAGTGAAAGTGATAAAGCATTATAGTTCGGTTGCCTAGTTTGCTATGCTGTCACCTCCTTCAAAGGACCAAGACGTTGGATTAAGTGTGAAAAAGCGCTTTTTTTTGCAAAACCCCCCGCACCATGTGCGTGGGGGCTGAAGCCAAAGACTGCCATCTTTCATGTCATACATACATACACGGCCACACAGGAGATAGTTCAATACTTGAACGCACAAGTATAAAAAGCCATTATATTATAAACATGATCTCACAAATCATACACGTCATTTGAACATAACATTTTTCGAGCACTGCGACTCTATTAAACGAGCGCCCTGCAGGACTTCCTCAAAATAGTGCTCGGCGGGTAATCGGCTCTTGTCTGAACCCCGGGATGCAACAGCGGTGGCATCCATCTCCGCCTAGTATGTCTTAACACGGGCAAGAGCCATTCGTGCACCCTCTATGCATGCCGACCGCTGCATCGCCTCGATATGCGGCACCGCCCCAAGGAATTGCTGCAACAAGCCAAAATAACTCTCCAGCTTGGGCCTTTCTGGCCACAGATGAGCCACCACATCCATCATGGCAAGTCCGGACAACCTATTCAGCTCAGCCCACTCCGCCACCCAATCAGTCAACGGAAGTGGACGCTCCGGACTATGGAATTGAGACCAGAAAAGCTCTTCCATTTCGTGATCCTTCTGGCTTCGGAAGTGCACGACTGCGTCCGCCGCACTCGCCGCCAAATCTAGATAAGGATCCTCCGCACCACACAATTGGCCCAACTGAGCATACTTCGGATCCGTGAACTTCCTACGCAGCAGAAAGGGCTTTCCAGTCGCAATGTCTCTGGCCTGACGCAGTTCCTCCTTCATAGCCCGCATCGCACTACGGGCACCCTTGGCTTCGGCGACGGCTTTCTTCAGGTCCTCTTGCTCCACTCGGCGTTCTCTTTCAAGAACCTCATAGCGATCGGTAGCATCTTTTAATCTCACGGCCATTCCGGCCATCTCCTCCCTGCTTCGGCAGTGAACAGCCTTTTCGGCTTTTAGCTCTTCTGCTGCCTTCGAGGCAGCCACATCACTTTTTCTGGCTTGCTCCTTGGCTTGAGCAAGCTCTGCTCGAAGGTCTTCTATAGCAGCGGCACCATCTGCATCAACCATACAAATTGTAAGAAATGAGCATCAGCTCCCTTACTCGGTGACCGTGGAGCAACCATTTACCTTGTGAATCGTCAAGTCGTTTATTAACCAGCACGATGTCCGCATCCGCAATGTCAAGTTGCCGCTTCAGCTCGGCAGCTCCATTAGTTCGGCTGGCCACCGATCTTTCAACCACCTGCATAGGAAAGGCAACATTCTATAACTGAGATAATGATCCTCGACACGCAGTCACTTTTTACAGCATACCAAGTCTCAGGGGCTGCTATCTATACAGGGCACACTCCATGTGCAAAACTGTCAAAAGGTATGTCATTTTTTGCATACCTCAAACCCCGTCAGTAAACTTCCGACGGCCTCATACAACCCGCTCTCGGCGGATGAGATCCTTTCAATCACCATACTCATTAATGTGCGGTGATCTTCTGAGATAGACGCCCTCTCGAGCAAATCCTGCAGGTCCACCAGCCGTACTCCAGTGGGTGCCGAACTCCTCGGCCCCGCCGGACTCGGGGAGACCCTCCGTGATGACACCTCAGGGTCGTCCGCCCCGCCCGACGGGGCGACATATGGAGGCGTTTCACTCTCCATCATCTCCGGACGAAGGTCCCCCGAAGATGAGCTCTGCTGAGAAGGGCTGAGATCCGAACTACAAGGTGAAAACTTCGGTTAACCTTAGAAATAAAGTAGGGATGTCCCCTATTACAAACCTCCCTTTTTTACTTACGGCTCGCTGGAGGGCTGATTCCTTTGGGGAGACTGTGCGGCCGGGGCTCTTCCCAACACGGGACCTTCCGGTGATTTCCTTCCCCGCTTCAAGGCCTTGGCCTCCATGTCTTCGGAAGTGGTCCTCTTCTCCCCCTGGAGGGAGGGACTCTCGATTCCCCCCTTACTGAAAACCTCCTTGGCAGAGGTGATAGTTTCCCTGTGCCCCCCTTTGCCCTCCTCCAAAGGTGAAACCTCCAACATTTTTGTCAACACGGGATCCGGCGTGGTCTCAGGGAGGGGGGCCGGACACCGTATCCATTTTGCTTGCGCTATCCACTCCTGTTCAAGGGATAGCTGGTTAAAAGACAAACCCATGATAAATAAATGGACAATGTGTCCGGACACAGGGTTACTTACTTGAGTATCCGGGCGATTGCAGCTTAGGCCAGCTTCCTCGGTCAAGTCCGGACGCATCTCTTGTGATCCGAAGAATAGTTCATACATCTCCGCGGGTGTCAAACCCATGAAGTGTTGGAGAGCTCATGATCCCTCTGGATTGAATTCCCACAGGCGGAGGGGGCGACGTTTGCAGGGCAGAAGGCGCCGAATTACCATAACCTGTGTCACTACGACCAGATTGATCTCCCCTTCCTGGAGGTCTCGAATCCGGCCCTGCAACAGGGGGACGTCTTTGGACGGCCCCCAGTCAAGCCCTTTGTTGACCCATGACGTCAGCCATTGTGGAGGGCCCGGGCGAAAGACGGGCGGCGGCCTCTGCCTGCTGCCCCTGGGAGCGGTGATATAGAACCACTCCTGTTGCCACAAACCGAGCTCCTCCTGAAAAGAGCCCTCGGGCCATGGAGCATCGGCCCTCTTGTTTATAACCGCCCCTCCGCACTCTGCTTGACGCCCCACGATCATCTTCGGCTCCATGTTGAAGGTTTTGAGCCACAAGCCAAAGTGAGGGGTAGTGCGGAGGAAGGCTTCGTAGACGACAATGAATGATGAGATGTGGAGGATGGACTCTGGAGCCAGGTCGTGAAATTCCAGCCCATAATAAAACATGAGCCCCCTCACGAAGGGATCCATTGGGAAGCCTAAACCCCGACGGAGGTGAGACACGAACACAACACTCTCGCCGGGCTCGGGAGTAGGAATCACTTGCCCTTGGGCAGGCAACCTATGCGAGATCTCATAGGTTAAGTACCTGGCGTCTCTCAGCTTGAGCACGTCCTCTTACGTGACAGAGGAGGGCATCCACCGGCCTCGTAGGTCGGAGCCGGACATTGTCAAAGGTCAAAGGTACCCTAATCTGGAGCCTTGGGTGTTATAACTCGGGGCAAGGGGCGGATTTGATTGAGGGTTGAAGAAAAAGGACGGGCCTTGGTCTCATTATAAAGAGGGAGAATACCAAGAGCCGTCCCCGTGACCATTTGGAACCCGCCTTCGATGGAGGGGGCGTGGCAACGGGCGCAGTTGGGTTACCCACGTCCGTATTAATGGGAATCCCGGGATAAGGGGAACACGATCTCTGTTTCGACAAGACGTGACCAAGGAAACAGCTTCGCTAAACATGCTGAGGTGGTACAATAAAAACAATTCGAGTAAAGGCTTGGTAGTGGTGTGACGTCACGCCACCAAATACATCAGCAGATTGAACTTGTGTAAATATTATTCTCTCTACGGTGGTATGTGGAATTTATTTTGCAGAGCCGGACACTATCCTGGTGTTCACAATCTTCTATAAATTATTCGGAGAAGGAACCCGCCTTGCAACGCCGAAGACAATATGTGCGCCGGACTCGTCGTCATTGAAGCCTGGTTCAGGGGCTACTGAGGGAGTCCTGGACTAGGGGGTGTCCGGATAGCCGGACTATCATCATCGGCCGGACTCCAAGACTATGAAGATACAAGATTGAAGACTTCGTCCCGTGTCTGGATGGGACTTTCCTTGGCGTGGAAGGCAAGCTTGGTGATATGGATATGTAGATCTCCTACCATTGTAACCGACTCTGTGTAACCCTAGCCCTCTCCGGTGTCTATATAAACCGTATGGCTTTAGTCCGTAGGACGAAGAACAATCATACCATAGGCTAGCTTCTAGGGTTTAACCTCCTTGATCTCGTGGTAGATCTACTCTTGTAATACCCACATCATCAATATCAATCAAGCAGGACGTAGGGTTTTACCTCCATCAAGAGGGCCCGAACCTGGGTAAAACATCGTGTCCCTTGTCTCCTGTTACCATCCGCCTAGACGCACTAGGCCTAGGGAGATCGCGAGTAGGCAGGCTAGGCAGGTTGAGATCTCCGCACGCACCCTAGAGGTCGAACATCTCACGGGTTGCTGGATCCCTAAATCCGAGAGCTTCTTCGTGGACCCTTAATGGGTGGAGCCCTCCGTGGAATCACACAGCCGTTACCCTTCGTGGGTTGAAGTCTCCATCAACGTGGATGTATGATAGCACCACCTATCGGAACCACGACAAAAACATCCGTGTCTCCTATTGCGTTTGCACTCTCCAAACCCTTCCCTTTACATTCTTGCAAGTTGCATGCTTTACTTTCCACTACTTATATACTCATTGCATGATTGCTTGAATTGTGTTAAGATTGCTTGACTTGTGCTAAGTTGTTAAAATCTGCCAAGAACTAAAATTGGGAAAAGGTTAAGGTTTTATTTGGTCAAGTAGTCTAATCACCCCCCTCTAGACATACTTTCGATCCTACAATTGGTATTAGAGCTTTGGTCTCCATTTGCCTTGATTTCCGTAGCTTTTGGTGATCATAGCCTTGGTTACACAACCTAGGAGAGTATGGCGTCTAGCGAGGTAAATTTCCACCGTAGAGGTCCTTACTTTGATGGTACTAGTTTTGCTAGTTGGAAACATAAGATGAAAATGCATATTCTTGGACATAACCCCGCCGTTTGGGCTATTATGTGTATTGGCTTGCAAGGTGAATTCTTTGATGGGAGAGAACCGAACCGTGAAGCTACCGCGGAAGAGTTGAAGATGCTGCAATACAATGCTCAAGCTTGTGATATCCTCTTCAACAGACTGTGCCCCGAGGAATTCAAAAAAATCAGCCGCCTCGAGAATACAAAGGAAATTTGGGATACTTTGATTGATATGCACGAAGGTACCGACTCCGTCAAGGAATCCAAATTGGATGTGCTTCAAAGTCAACTTGACAGGTTCAAATGAAGGATGGTGAAGGTGTCACTGAAATGTACTCTAGGCTTGCTCTCATCACAAATGAGATTGCCGGCTTAGGAAGTGAAGAGATGACCGACAAATTCATCATCAAGAAGATCCTAAGAGCCTTGGATAGAAAATATGACACCATGTGCACATTGATTCAAATGATGCCCAACTACAAAGATCTCAAGCCAACGGAAGTCATTTGAAGAATTGTTGCTCATGAGATGTCACTCAAGGATAAGGAAGAGCTTCACAACAAGTCAAGTGGTGCTTACAAAGCCTCATGTGATGCTCCTACATCATCAAGTGATAAATAAACCTTCAATGAGGAATTGAGCTTAATGGTGAAAAACTTCAAAAAGTTCTAGAAGAGTAGAAGCAAGGAAAGAAGCTCCAAGTCAAGGTCCTACAATGACAAAAGATCTTCGAGTCATGAACGTAATTGCTAAAATTGTGGAAGACCCGGACACTATTCCAATGAGTGTACGACTCCTTACAAAAGGAGATAAGATTCACCCAAAAGGAGAACTAGAAGAGAAGAATCACCACCAAGAGAGAGGAGGAGTAGAGATGATCACTATGAATGAAGAACCTCCAGGAGAAGCAAGGATTCGGAAAGGAAGGACAAATTATCAAAGAGCTATACAAAGCTAAGACATCAAGCTCATTTTGGTGAATGGGTATCCGGCTCCATATCCGACCATCACTCTGAGAGAAGCTATCGCTCCGACTTCGAATATACTCAAGATGAAGGTGTTGCCGGTCTAGCACTTGTGTCAACCAACTCCTACGACATATTTGACTCACCAAATGAAGGAATTGGAAGATGCTTCATGGCTAAAGGCCCAAAGGTATCACACCCCGAGTATGTTGATTTCAATAGTGATGAAGATGACTTGTTAGTTGATGATGATTTACTTGTTGACAACTCTAGTTATGAATACTACGATGAAACGTCAATTAATTATGCTAATCAAGATCAAACGAATGACAATGATAAGGAGGAAATTGAGCGTCTAACTAAAGAACTAAACACTCTTAAGTTAGCTCATTAAACTACCTTGGAAGGTCATCAAGAACTTTTAAAGACTCATGAAAAGTTACGCTTTGAAAAGCTCAACCTTGAGCAAGAGCATGAGTTTTTAAAAGGCAATCAATTATGATCTTCGCAAGAAAAGTTCTTCTTACATTGCCAAGCGTTTACTCTTATCTACTTACATGCCTCAAGTAAAATCTAGCAACAAGAGTAAGAAATATTCTTCTTCTAGTAGTAACAATAATGATGCTAAATCCAATGTTGTTGCTTCTAGTAGTTCTCTTGATTCCACTAATGATTCTCTTATCCAAGTTACACTTGAGCAAGAAAATAGTTTATTGAAGGGAATTATAGAGAAGGCACCGGAAGAATCAAGGTGTTGGTTTTGAATGAAAGTTCAATGCCAATGGAGTTGAGTGGGAAGAAGATCAATACCCCAAGACGAAGTTTGTTACCCAACAAGAGAAGTATGATCCTACTTCTTTCCAAGGGACACAAGCTCAAGATGATCTTCCACCACAAGACCACAAGCAAAAAGGCAAGGACAAGCTTCAAGAGGAGATTGAAGAAGCTCCCAAGGCCTTGGTCAAGTGGGTTCCCAACACTACATCAAGTTCTACTTCATCAAGTTCCACTACTACCCCAAGGATTGCCATCAAGATGATCTGGATCCCAAAGAAGAAGAAATAGAGAGTTCTTGAGGGTGACTCTGCCAACATTCTTCACTCACATCATTTTGGCAAGGACAAGTGCAATCAACTTTCACATCTTGCACTAGTTCAAGGAGTCACAAACCCTCTTGTTGGTAAGACAAGGGACAAGGTAACCTAATGCTTTCATGGACATCATCTTGCGTGTGTGCATCACTCTATGTCTATGGATATCCTTGTTTGTTCCTTGTGGGACTAAACCATGTAGGTATTGAAAGTGCAACTCACTCCAATGGATTGCTTCAAATGATCTACAACAACATTGAGCATCCACATCTTCAACACCTACATGAAGTCATCATCAACAATACCCAAGGTTAGTTCATCCCTCTTAAGGGGGGATCTCACATCTAGGGGGATCTTTACTCTAAAGAATTGAGCTAAAGCAACTCTAATGATGTGAACACAACAATGCTTTATGTAAAAGTGGTAACCCCACTTGTGCTTGAACGATGAGTATGACCTATGATCAAATGTTCTCATTTGACTCCTAAGTCAATATACTCATATATAGATGACCTAGTCATCGCCAATTGCTTCATAGATGCTAGTATTGGTTGTGCATGCTTTGTCACATATTTCATTTGCCATTTTATTGTGTGAGCATGTCGTTTGCATATTTTACTCATTCGAGGACATCCACTTGTTTTTTTGAATGTTTGGTTTCTTTTTATTTTGCCAAGTGGATGGACAAGAATGCCTAAGAACCTTCTCTAGCTATCTATGCTTTTCTTATATCAAATGCTATTCATGCTACATCACAACGTCTGATCAAGTCAGATTCAAACTACTCCATGTGAGGAGCACACGGAGTTCCTGATTTATCATAGACTTAAACTTCCAAAACCTCTTTGTGCATTTTGGTCTGACCGAGAAATCCATTTCGGTCACACCGAGTTCACTAAGTTGATCTAGGTTTTCATCTTGGTGCAACCGATTTGAACACTTCGGTCACACCGAGTTGCAGCAACCGCTTGCGATTCTGCAATCTCGGTGCCGCCGAGTTGTTCCACTCGGTCACACCGACAGGGTCGGGATATAAATATCCACGGGTGAGATTTTGGAAATTACTTCAAATCCTCTCAGCCCGTGCATGTCCTGCTCTGCCTCCTCGGGTCGCCACGACCTCCTGCCATTGGAATCTGCCGCCGTCGATGGAATCTACCCCGCCGTCACTGTCGTAGAGAACACTCGCCGTTCTAGGGTACGTGTTTGACCCCTTGTGCTGTCATTTTCACTCCGATTCCTAGCACAAGGTCAATGCCCTATTTCTTGCCACGAATGAGATTAATCTATCTAGCTAAATCATCCTTAGGTCTAGATTGATTCGAAAATTTTAGGGCTAGCTCTCCGCAGAACTCATCTCGGACCGACCGAAATGTAGAAATCGGTCTCACCGATTTGGCTTAGGCCATTGCACATGCGCTGTTTGGTCTGACAGAAACATGCAAATCGGTGTGATAGAGTTCAGGATTCTGTGAAACACTAGCAATCTCGGTGCCACCGAACTATGATTCGGTCCATCCGAGATCACTAGTTTAGGTTCCAAGTGTTGCTTTGGTATCACCGAGTTTGTCAATTCGGTAGCTTTGAGATCACTTCTGTAGAGAATTAAAACTAAGTTTTTGACTCAATTTCATTTGCAAAACCTCTGTACTTTGTGATGCTCATCTACTCTACCTCATCTACAACCTATTCATAGGGTCTGCTGACAGTTTTCCAGCAAGATGTCTGACCAGAGTGATAGCCAGAACAGGTCTGAACAGCAAGAACAATTGAGTGAGGGCACTAGTCCCTCTAGCGGCTATGATGAGGGCAGCAGGAGCACACCTAGTAACTTGCCCAAGGCAGATACTAGAACAAGGAAGAAGAGAAATTCTGATTCAGAGGATGAGGACTATATTGCAGCTGAGGATGAGGCCACTTCCAAGAAGAAGGTAGTGAAGAAAGAGTTTGGCACAGTTGCATCAACTAAGCCAGGCATGAACAGAAAGGCACCAGCCAGAAGAGTTCCTATGTGAAAGGCCAGAGCCTTCACTCAAGAAACTTTGGGATCTGAACCCAAAGAGGCTGCTGTAGAAGGGAAAAAGAAGGAAATAAAGAGAGGGAGATGGTGCAAGAAAGTTGATGCAATGGCAGAATTTGAGAAGCACTATTCTGATGAGGAAGATGAAGAGGAAGAGGATGCTGCTCCAGCTCCTAAGGCTCAGAAGCTCATGGGAGATGCTATTAAGTCAGGGGCTGCTCCTAAGCCCAAACTTGCTCCCAAAGCTGCCGCTACAGCCACAAAGACTGCACCCAAGAGGAGTACAAGGAATGTACCTGCTGAGGAAAAGAACAAGGCCCCAGTTCCTGAAGTGGAAGAGGAAGAAGCTGAAGCCCAAGTGCTAAGGAAGCTGAAGCCAAAGATTCCAGACCATAATGATGCACATCCTGTTGCAGAGGACATGAAACTCAGAAAGGATGCATGTTTAAGACTTTGGAGAAAGAATGACCCACATGCTGCAAGGAGGAGAACTGCTGTGGACTATAGGTTTCACACTAAAGAACAGCGGGATTTCTATGAAATTGTATTGCTTGACAAGAAGACCATAGTGTGTGACATGAGATGAGTTGATTGGACCTACATTAAAGAAAATGAAGATCACTCCAGGTGTCTTTGACAGCTTCAAGGACTATGAGGCTGTCAAGTTTGTTGGCCAGAAGCTCACAAAGTGGAATGATGAGCTGATCATGCAATTGTACTCAACTGCTCATTTCTATCCAGATGGCAGAATTGTATGGATGTGAGAGGGTACAAGGTACCAATCTACAGTTGATGAGTGGGCTAGATTGATCAATGCCCCAGAAGCTCATGAATATGACTTGGATGTCTATGCCAAGAAGAAGAAGGATCATAACTCAATGGCTAGCATGTACAAGGAGATTCCTGATGCAGACCCAGAGACTCACAAGTTTGGCTCAATGAAGCACGTGCCGTCAGGGCTGCCTACTATCAATACCATTCTGAGCCACACTCTGTTGCCAAAATCAGGAGATCACAGAATGATAAGAGGACACTCCATCAATTTGCTGCATATATTTGATGTACCTCAAAAGTTCAAAGTGATGAGTTTGATTGTTGAGACAATCAAGAGGACAGTTGCAGATCAGAAGAAGTCTTGTGGGTATGCTCCACAAATTCAGGTGCTTATCAACTCCAAGATGGGCACAGGCACATATCTATTGGGCAAAGAGCATCTACCCCTCAGGCCAGATTTTGAGGATAACACTGTTGTTATGGATGAGAAAGATCCTTCCTCAGTGCAAGCACATGAGAAGAGAGAGAAGGAAATGGCAGAGAAAGCTGCAAGGATGCCAACAACTGAAGAGGCATCTCAGGTGTACTTGAAGAGCAAGCAAGATCAGCTTGGATATCTGATCCAATCCACCTTTAGGATTGAGAAGGGCTTGGCCACCCTGACCCAAAACCAGGAGAGCATGGAGAGGATCATTGAGCAGAAATTCTATGATCTTGATGTCAAGGTAACTGAAATTCAGTCAGTGGTTGAGCAACTTCAGGAGGAAGTGGATGAGAAGAAGGGCAAGTCTACTACAGATTCTTTCACTAGAGAGCCCAGGAGTTAGAGGTCTGCTGCAGTGCCTGTTCCAGATACAAGAGCTACTACATATGCACGAGGAGCCGCAGCTTCAGTACCACCTGCTCCAGCTTCAGCTCCACCAGCTCCAGCTACTTCAACAGAAGCTTTCGTCCTTGGAGTCATCTCTACACCACCTCATGAAGACCAAGCCTGAGAGTCGCATAGCACTATGCATATTTTTCACTTTTTGGTAACTTGTTTCCAAAGGGGGAGAAATATGTATAGATCATAGTCCGAGATATATATATATATATATATATATATAGAGAGAGAGAGATAGATAGAGAGTTGCTTTTGTCTCTCTTTGCGCTTTATTTTCTTGAACCTTATTGCATGTTTGCTTGATACACTATGCTTTTGTGAGATACTTGGATGATCATGTGTTTGATCATATGCTACCTTTAATGTGTGCTTGAATGATGTTATACTTCATATGCATCTATGATCATTCACTTTGCTTGGGTATGAGTGCATGTTTTCAATTATTATCATCTTAAGCGCTCTAGCAAGATGTATGTGCCATGGAAGAATGAACCATGATCCTAACACATTGTGCATTTGCAGTCCAAAGCAAATCTTAAATAATGCACAAATTTAGGGGGAGCTCTTGCTTGTTACATACTTCTCAAAGCACCAATGTATTTCAATCTTATTATCATTTGTCAAAGCTTTGATCTATATGTTGTCATCAATTACCAAAAAGGGGTGATTGAAAGTGCAACTATCCCTGGGTGGTTTTGGTAATGATTTACAACATATAGCTCATTGAACTAATGCCATTTCAAGATAAATATTTCAGCAAAGTTCAATGATTGGCATGGCATGGATAAGGATTGTGGACCCCTCAAAATGCTAAGGATAAAATATTGGCTCAAGCTCTAAAGTCTAAGACTCTACATTTTCTATTTTAGTGATCCAAGATCACATTGAGTCTATAGGAAAGCCAATACTATTAAAAGGGGATGAAGTGTTGCTTAATGGCTTACTTGCTCAAAATGCTTAGTGATATGCTCCAAATCCCTCAACCACTTTCTCATATCCACATATGTCCAAAACCAAAACTCAAAGTCGGCCCCACCGATTTGATCCATCCGGCGCCATCGAGTTCATTTGACATAGCCACTGCCAGAAACCCTAGTCTTTTCGGTCTCACTGATAGAGATCTCGGTCTCAACGAGATGGGGTTGCAAACTCTCTGTTTCCCTTCGTAACATTTTGGTCCAACCGAGATGAGAGATCGGTCCCACCGAGTCTGCAATGCAAACTATCTGTTTCCTTTTCATAACACTTTGGTCGCACCGAGACGAGCGGATCGGTCCCACCGAGTTTGCCTGACCAACTCTCTGGTTAGCTTATTACCAAAGTCAGTCCAACCGAGTTTGTGTAACCGGTCCAACCGAGATTATGTTATGCCCTAACCCTAATGAAATCGGTCTCACCGAGATGACATGTCAGTCCCACCGAAATTTTCTAGGAGTCACATATGAACTGAATCGGTCCGACTGAGATTTCTGATTCGGTCCAACCGAGTTTGGTGTAATGTGTGTAACGGTTAGATTTTGTGTGGAGGCTATATATACCCCTCCACCCTCTCCTCATTCGTGAGGAAAGCCATCAGATTATGCCTACACTTCCATTATACATTTTCTGAGAGAGAGCCACCTACTCGTGTGTTGAGACCAAGATATTCTATTCCTACCATATGAATCTTGATCTCTAGCCTTCCCCAAGTTGCTTTCCACTCAAATCAGCTTTCCACCAAATCCAATCCTATGAGAGTGAGTTGAGTGTTGGGGAGACTATCATTTGAAGCATAAGAGCAAGGAGTTCATCATCAACACACCATCTATTACCTTTTGGAGATTGGTGTCTCCTAGATTGGTTGGGTGTCACTTGGGAGCCTCCGACAAGATTGTGGAGTTGAACCAAGGAGTTTGTAAGGGCAAGGAGATCGCCTACTTCATGAAGATCTACCCTAGTGAGGCAAGTCCTTCGTGGGCGATGGCCATGGTGGGATAGACAAGATTGCTTCTTCGTGGACCCTTCGTGGGTGGAGCCCTCCGTGGACTCGCGCAGCCGTTATCCTTCATGGGTTGAAGTCTCCATCAACGTGGATGTACGATAGCACCACCTATCGGAACCACGACAAAAACATCCGTGTATCCTATTACGTTTGCACATTCCAAACCCTTCCCTTTACATTCTTGCAAGTTGCATGCTTTACTTTCCGCTGCTTATTACTCACTGCATGCTTGCTTGAATTGTGTTAAGATTGCTTGACTTGTGCTAAGTTGTTAAAATCTGCCAAGAACTAAAATTGGGAAAAGGTTAAGTTTTTATTTGGTCAAGTAGTCTAATCACCCCCCCTCTAGACATACTTTCGATCCTACACCACCCTACAGGTGAAGGGAAGATTCAGCTGGCTCTTGCTCTGAAGACTCCATATCTATGGCGGAAGGAGTACATCAAGCTTCCAAACTGGACGCATCCGCCTCCTCCTCCTTCTCCGGCGAGTCAGCGCACTCTGCCTCCTCCTCCGCCGCCTCATTCGGCGCGTGATCAGGGCACTCCGCCTCCTCATCCACCTCCTCCGGCGCGTGATGGCACTCCGGCTCCTTCTTCGCCTCCTCTGACAAGCACTCTGCCTCCTCCGGCGAGTGAGGGCACTATGGCTCCTCCTCCGCCTTCTCCGGCGCGTGGGAGCACTCTGCCTCCTCCGGCACATGGAAGCACTCCGCCTCCTCTAGCGTGTCAGCGGAATCCGCCGCGTCAGCAACGGCGGAAGAGAGAGGCCGCCACTTCGGCAGCTAGCAGTAAAAGCAGGGGAGGGAAGCAATTCAAATACTGTCCATCTCTCAAGGCTCTGGATAAGTTACCATAGGATAGGACCGACAAGGAAAACGAGGACATCAGTCGTGCCCAAGTGAGGGACTTTTTTTGCACGGAAACCTCCACCTTCGAAGGAAACGATAGATCCGGTGAAAGTGAAGCGGACTATCGATGCCCTGAAGCAACCACCACCGCCTCCGCGGATTCCAACTATGTGCACACTATTAAAAAGGCATATAAGGAAGCAGAGCGGTCGGGAAGTACTTGTAGTGATGTAAGGTTAGAAGAACGAAGAAGTGGGAAAAAAATTCCCCAGCTCAGGGAACAGGCGAATCAAACGTTCCCCCCGCTCAAGGTGTCTAGTGATATCGTCACTAATCATCCGGGGATGGTGGCCGGTACCAATCCTGCTGATTACCTTACCATGATATAGAGTTTGAAATAATGGAGGTGGACGAATTCAGATTCTAGTACAGGCAGCCTCGCGTCAAACCTGATCATCCTCCTCCTCTAACAACGATGATGCGAAGACTCCATGAATGGTACATGGAAAGATGCCGCCAGTCTAGGAAGCATACTTTGACGATGAGAATTAAAGAGGAGCACGACCTCATTGGAATGGATATTTTGAATGTTGAATTTGACGAGTTATTCCAGTTATACAATCAAAAGGCTGTCGACAAAACACTCGTGACTTACTACTATCTATAAGTACTACTTCCGTAATAATTATGTCTCTCTATATAGCTCAGCTCTTTGTATATATAATTATCCTCACTATATTATGCAGGTTGAAGATCGTCGAATGCAGAAAAGAATATAGCTATGACATTGGGTTCATTAACCCAAATATCATACATGAATGGATGGTCAAACACAATGTCTCTGAAACCGAGGACAACTTGCTACAATCGTTGCTTAAAAATCAAAACAAAGATAAAATACTCTTTCCTTACAACTTCAAGTGAATATTCGATTTCCCTTACTCAAGGTTAATTATAGTAATGTAATTGATGAGTTATGCATGCATGCGCAGATTCCACTTTATTTTGCTAGAGAAAGCTTGAAGCTGGAATAGTAACTGTCTTAGACTCGAGAAGAAAAGATCCCCAGGAGTATGCAAACATGACTGATAAGCTCCAGAAGTAAGTTCAATCAATCATTACCGCACCATATCGACAACTTTGTTCATTTCCTGATATCAAGTAATTATTCTCTTTGTCTGGCAGGGTTTGGAAAGAGTTCACCGTAATTACGCTGGGACTGCCGATGGAGCTGCAATTTAAACACCCAAAAGTAAGTACTACTAGCTAGTTTCGCACATCTCCCATTGATTCTAGCTAGTTTCATCAATACCATCTAGCATGCTTGATTATCAGTTTGATTGAACTCTATTTCTCATAAAGTGCTTGTGGCAGGTAGCCGGGAATGCTTTTTGTGGATACTACATTTGCGAGTTCATCTACAACTTGACGACCTCTAAGCGGGGATACTCTGAAAAACAATATGAGGTACGTAAACAAAAGAATTCACAATTTTATTTTATTACCATCATTTGTGTTAAGTTTCGTTCATATATATGTATTGACCCACTTCTTCAAATTAGATGTGGCAGATGCGAGATGAACTCCTACTACATGATCGCATACGAGCTATTCAAGAGGAATTGGCGGGATTCTTTCTTGACCATGTCATAAATAAAGCTGGATAATACCATGTGGAAGTTCAAATAGACCTTAGATGTTAGGGTTTGTAAGAGATCTTATATTGTATATATGTAGCTAGTAGCATCGGATAGATATACGAAAACTTGTTGTTCGACCAATCTCTCGGAGAAAGAGAGGTCACTTGTCTCTGTACATGTTCATGACAATCTTGTGTACTTAATGGTTCCTTCATTTTCTTACTAGCTAGCGTGTCAAGTTCTCTCTCTATATATAGTAGCTAGCGTCGACCAAGCACAGAGATAAAGAGAGGTCACTTCTCTCTATTAGCTAGCTAACACAATATATGAAACCCCTAAATTAACCCTCCAAAACCCCCTAATCCCCCATCCTTAAAAAAACCAAAACCCCCAGCTCCTGCCATACGTCGACATGTGGATGCCCTTTGGTAAAGATCCTCCCGCCTGGGCGCCGCGCAACGGCCACGTGGAGCCCTTTCTGTCCTAGTTCGTAAGCGAACCGGGACTAAAGGTTTTGGGCTTTAGTCTCGACCCTTTAGTCCTGGTTCTAGAACCTGGCCTAATGGGCCTCTAGAACCGGGACAAACGGCCCGTTTTCTACTAGTGTATGGGTGGCTGGATGTTAATCTGCAGAGTCTCAAAGCATAGATGCCACACTTCTCTGGCATACGGGCATTCTGTGAGGATGTGGTCCATGTTATCCTCCTCCTGTAAGCAGGTGAAACAAGACGATGGTGCGTCCTGAAGTCCGTGTCTGGCCCTCCAATCCGAAGTCCACAGTTGATAATGTATGGTGAGCCAAGCAAAGATTTTACACGCAAGGGTGCCTAGCTCCTCCAAATGCCACCCGCCGTCGAAGATCTGGTCAAACCCATGCACAACCTCGAGTAGACCGATTTTTCTGTATAGATACCTTTTGCATCCGCAGGCCAGTGAAAATGTCAGTTTTCTCATTTGTTTCTATACACATTGGTGATCGCGTGGCAGAGGTTGGCCACTTGAACGTGAGCCACAAAGAAATGTCAGCGTGCATGTCCTGAGACCAAGTGTTGTTGATGAGGGCCTGTTGCACTGTCCTAGTGTTGCGAGCACAGGTGCTGACAAGCTCGATGATAGCCGGAGCGATCTCACCAACCGGCAACCGTGAATCCATGTATCCGTCTATCCTTCCAAAATAGGCTCCTCTCTCCATTGCCCACCTCAATCTTCACCATATTGTTAAACACCATCTTGGCTTCCCTATCTTCAATCATCAGGATATCTTGCCAAGGCCTGTTAGGGGTCCACTATTCTCAACCATTCCCACCTTACAAGTAGGGCCAACGCTTGCAATATAAGATTCTTCACTCCTAACCCTCCAAAGCAAGTGGGACGGGCTATGGTATCCCAGGCGACGAGGCATTGCCCACCATTGATTCTCTCCTTCCTGACCCAAAAGAATGAGCACATCCACTTCTCAATCTCATCAAAAACCCAATTAGGTGCGTTGAGGACCATGAGCTGATGAATTGGCCTAGCTGCAAACACAGTTTTGGCTAAGATCAGTCTCCCCGGCCTCTGAATGAGACCTTGCTGCCAAGCTGGTACCAATTTCCTTGCTTGGTCCAGCAAAGGCTGCCAATCCACTCGACATAGCTTCTTGATGGCTATGGGAATGCCTAGGTAACGGCAAGGGATTCTCTCAACAAGCAGTGTACAATGTCCAGGATCCTCTGTTGTCCTCCTCCGCATCCTTGATAAGTGTGGCAGCCGATTTTTCATAGTTTATTCTCAGGCCAGAAGCTACTCCAAAGAGATACAACACGTCTCTAACACAGTGCAAATCTTGCTCCGAGGGGTAGATAAACATTTCAACATCATCCGCGAAGATAGACAGACGCTGCATCGAAGAGATGCCGTGAAAAAAACTCAGGACCCCCTCCTCCGTAGCTCTGCCGATAAGCACCGTCAGCGCGTCCATGGCTATGACAAACAACAAGGGGGAGGCCGGGTCCCCTTGCCTTAATCGTTTGGCGTGAAAATTGGCCGTCCGGGCACACTGTTGACAATAACTTTGGTACTAGATGTGCCCAAAATTGAAGCAATCCATTTCAACCATCTGTGCCCAAATCCCTTCACCCTCAGAACTTCAAAGAGGAACTGGCATGAAAGCAAATCGAAGGCTCGGGAGATATCAAGCTTTAGGCAAATGCCTAGCTGTTTTGTGGTGTGGATTTGGAGGGCCATTGACAGACCAGGAGGTAGTTATCATGGATGTTTCTCCCTTTGATGAACATTGTCTGATTGACGGAGACGATCTCAGGCATCCTCCTTCGCGCGTGGTTGGTGAATAGCTTAGAGAACAACTTGGAGCAACTGTGGGGTAGACTGATAGGCCTATAGTCCCCCACCTCAACCGCGTCGGCCTTCCTGGGAATCAAGACAATGTGAGCTTTGTTCAACTTACTAAACCAACGGTCATCATCAACGAAAAGCTTGAGAAGTGCCGCCTTGATGTCATGCTTAATAGGCCATGCTTTGTGGTTGAATATACCGATGAAACCATCAGTACCGGGCGCTCGATCGGTTGGTATCTCTTTAATCACATTTCAGGCCTCCTCCTCGAAGAACATATCCTTCATGTCCGACACATCGAGCTATGTCAAACTGAGCGATTGTAAGTCCAGAGGGAACTCTCTAGCATGCGCCATACCAAGCAGATCATTATAGGTTTGGGAAAGCATCCTCTTTCCGCTGCTAGTCCATAATGATCTCCGAATTATGGATGATGCGTGGGATGAAATTCTTAGATTGCCTCCCATTTTCCACGGCTTGAAACAATTTTATGTTCGCATCCCATTCTTTGAGCCATCTAATGCAAGATCATTGACAATCAACCATTCTTTCCAATGATGCCAATCCCAGATATTCAATCATGCAAGCACATACTATGCTAATAGCGGCTCCGTCTACGCATAACACTAGCATGGCTAAAGCAGAAATCAATAGGAGTGGGATAAACGAGTTATACCCTCCAGTAGGCCAGGCAGAGGTCATGGCGGCAGCAGCGGCAGTAGCGGCGTCCTTCTTCTTGGCCTCGAGCTTATCAGCGGCGGCACGGTCGGCATCAGTTGGCTGAGACATGGTGATGACTAAGGCATAGGGGAAGTAGTGGATCCGTGGAGAGCAGTCGCGTAGTTGCTTCCCAAAAACCTAATTGCCCCTCTCCCGTATAGGATCCGGAGAGGCGGGATTTTGGAGACCTGCTCTCCCGTCAACTGTGTACATGGTGAACGGGGTGGAGTCGCCGGTGGTAGCAATAGTAAAGGACCGACATGGGCGTGGGCATATGTGATCTGATTCGTGTGGTGGCTAGGGTTGGCAGACGCCCCACATATATATGCACGGCCGCGTGGAGAGACATGGGCTGGACCCACGCCCGAGTCGGTAACAGCCCATGATCTGACGTCTCAGATCATGGTCCACCTTTCAAAGACTCTCTGTTCCTGACCGGCAAAAATAAGCACATAGGTGTGAGCTCGGCTCGGCTTATTCTCGCACGGCATACTAAGGCGTGGCGGGCGGCAGAGGAGGAGCACACGAGGACCTCTTCTCTTCTCAAACTCTAATAGCATGTGGAGACAATCTCTTATAAGAGGTCCAACTCCTCTCCAACTAGCAAGGTGGTACTAAACTTCCCACTACACCTACTGCCAATAATCCACATGGTCCCTTAAAGATTTTCTGAAATTGTTAGATGGGCCCAGGGCCAACCCTAATATTTCAACAATCCCCCACCAGATCCTAAGGGCCCATTTTGTCGTTTGTTCCAAACATTATTTTGATATACCAACATATCAGTGGATACCTATTAAGGTTGAGCTCCACCTAGAGCAAGTAGCTACGCTCCTTCACAATTGAGCAATGGACTATGTCTTGAATTGTCAATTTCTCGTAAAGAAGTTTCACCACATGTCATGTATTATTTCTTGTAGACTGTATATTAGTCACACTCATGGCCTATTCATGAGCTTTCTAGAGATCACTCCAATCTCATATACTGTGACCAATATTCGGGCTCATATAGGTGTGTTCCTCGAAAGATCGCTTTGTAGGACAGCATCTTGCTTAGAAGCTTTGGAACACATTAAGACAATAATAAACCTACCATGCAGTTTCTGGGAGTATTGCACCTCCAACAGAATGGGTTAGTAAAGTTACTCTCCTGGGTTCACCAATGGCTTGTTTTCCGAGGTCCTACTTCATGGGATCTCCGATCACATAGGTTGGGTTACCACCATGGCAACTCATGTGGGTCACATACCCATCTCCCTTGATGCATTATTTATTGTAACACGTGATAGCCCTTTAGTAAAGGGATCTGCCAGATTCTTAGCCATTTGGATATAATACAACGCTACCACTCTGGAGTTTCTTAATTTTTGACATCTTTTAATTTCATTCTATGTGTTTATTGGACTTCATGTTGTCCTTGAACTCTTCACCTTGACAGTAACTGTATGATTGCCACAGTTCACACGGATAACCGGAACCAACTTCTTAACCAATGGCAAGTCCATCAAAAGATTTCGAAGCCATTCTGCTTCGACACCAGATGTGTCCAATGCTGTTGATTCTGCTTCCATTTCTGATCTCATTAAGATCGTTTGCTTTCAAGACTTTTAGAAAATAGCACCACCTCCAAGAGTAAACTTATACCCAGCTGTGGCCTTCATCTCATCAGCATTAGAGATCCATTTCACATCACTATACCCTTAAAGTACCGATGGGTATTAGGTATAGTGAAGTCCATAGTTCATAGTACCATTTAGATAGCGCATAACTCTTTCAATAGCATACCAATGTACATCACCCGGATTGGAAACAAACTGGCTCAGTTTGCTCATAGAAAATGCGATGTCAGGCCTCGTTGCGCTCACTGGATACATGACTGAACCAATAATTTGAGAGTAGTTCAATTGTCTTTAGTTGTCCCTTCGAACTTTCAAATCAACAGACTAGGATCATATGGTGTTGGAGATGGTTTGCAGTCCGAATATCCAAAATGACTCAACACCTTCTCAACATAATGTGATTGCAGAAGTGTAATCTCACCCTCATCATCTCTTAGTAGCTTGATGTTCAAGATAACATCAGCCACACCAAGGTCTTTCATCTCAAAGTTCTGACATAGAAACGACTTGACCTCCTCAATGACTTTGAGGTTGGTTCCGAATATCAGTATGTCATCAACATACAAGAATTGTATAACTCCTTCGCCCCACCATGGTGATAATATACACATTTGTCAACTTCGTTAACAACAAAGCCAACATATGCCAGAGTTGTATTGAACTTTCCATGCCTTTGCTTAGATACTTGTCTCAAGCCATATAAAGATTTCAGCAATCTACACAGCTTTCCTTCCCGACCATCTATCACAAAGCCATATGTCTGTTGCATATAGATTTCCTCGTCAAGCTCTTCGTTTAGGAAATTCGTCTTAACGTCCATCTAGTGGACGGGAAGACCATTTAAGGCTGCCAACGAGAGTAATACTCGAATGGTGGTCTGTGTGGCCACATGTGAATAAGTATCAAAGAAGTCTTCCTCTTCTTTCTTGGCATAGCCCTTGGCCACAAGCCTAGCCTTGTACTTTTCAATCGTACCGTCGGCCCTAAGCTTCTTTTTGAACACCCACTTACATCCCAAAGGTTTGCAACCATATAGACATTCAGTGACCTCCCATGTCCTGTTAGCCATGTTGAATCCATCTCGCTATGGACTGCATCCTTCCAGTAGTCATCTTCTAGAGAGTCATACGCTTCTGAGATAGAAGTGGGAGTATCATCCCCGAGGTACATGAAGAAATCATCACCAAAGGTCTTTGCAATCCTTTGTCTCTTGCCCCTACCAAGGGTTTCCTCGTCATCTTCCTCGGGATTTTCATCATGTGTTTGTCCATAATATTCCATGGGAATGGCAGCGGTGTGCTCGGCGGCCTTCTTGTGGCCTTGAGCTTCTTGGCGGCAGCATGGTCAGCAGCGGTTGGATGAGACATGTGTTGGGGAACATAGCATGCAATTTCAAAAAAAATCCTACGCACACGCAATGATCTATGCATGGAGATGCATAGCAACGAGGAGGAGAGTGTGTCTACATACCCTCGTAGACCACAGGCGCAAGCATTTGACAACGCGGTTGATGTAGTCAAACTTCTTCTAGCTCTGACTGATCCAGTACCGAATGTACGACACCTCTGAATTCTGCACACGTTCAGCTTGGTGATGTCCCTCGCCTTCTTGATCCAGCAAGATGTCGAGGTAGTGGATGAGTTCCATCAGCACGACGGCGTGGTGACGGTAATGGTGAAGTGATCCTTGCAGGGCTTCGCCTAAGCACCATGAGAATATGACCTGGGGTGTAAACTGTGGAGGGGGCATCGCACACAGCTAGGCAATTGTCCGGTGTGTGCTAGGGTGCCCCTCACACACACACACACACACACACACACACACACACACACACACACACACACACACACACACATATATATATATATAGGTGTGAGGGAAAGGGGAGGCTACCAGGAGGTGCCCCAAGTAGACCGAGTCCTACTTGGGCTCCTCCCAAATGCCCCCTTTCCATATTTAGTCGGAGGGGGAAGGAAGGAGGGGAGGTGAGGGAAGGAAGGGGGAATCCTATTCCACTCTTTCCTTTCCCTTCCCCTCTTTCCTTCTCCTCCTAGGCCGACCTATATGGGGGGGGGGGGGCGCAAGCCCCTTGTGGCTGGTGTGTTTCCCCTCTTGGCCTATAAGGCCCATTGATGTCTACTACACAACCTTCTTCTTGTAGATGTTGTTGGGCCTCCAAGTGAAGAGGTTTGTAGGACAGTGGCAAATTTCCCTTAAGTGGATGACCTAAGGTTTATCAATCCATGGGAGGCGTAGGATGAAGATGGTCTCGCTCAAACAACCCTGCAACCAAATAGCAAAGAGTCTCTTGTGTGCCCAACACACCCAATACAATGGTAAATTGTATAGGTGCACTAGTTCGGCGAAGAGATGGTGATACAAGTGCAATATGGATAGTAGATAAAGGTATTTGTAATCTGAAATTATAAAAACAGCAAGGTAACTAATGATAAAAGTGAGCACAAACGGTATTGTAATGGTAGGAAACAAGGCCTAAGGTTCATACTTTCACTAGTGCAAGTTCTCCCAACAATAATAACATAACTGGATCATATAACTATCCCTCAACATGCAACAAAGAATCACTCCAAAGCCACTAATAGCGGCGAACAAATGAAGAGATTATGGTAGGGTACGAAACCACCTCAAAGTTACCCTTTTTGATCTCTCTATTCAAGAGTCTGTAGTAAAATAACATGAAGCTATTCTTTCTGTTCGATCTATCATAGAGTTCATACTAGAATAACACCTTAAGACACAAATCAACCAAAACCCTAATGTCACCTAGATACTCCATTGTCACCTCAAGTATCCCTGGGCATGATTATAAGATATGCATCACACAATCTCAGATTCATCTATTCAACCAACATAAAGTACTTCAAAGAGTGCCCCAAAGTTTCTACCGGAGAGTCAAGACGAAAACGTGTGCCAACCCCTATCCCATTGTCACCACAGATAAGCACGACAAGACATACATCAAGTGTTCTAAAATCCTTAAAGACTCAATCCAATAAGATAACTTCAAAGGGAAAACTCAATCCATTACAAGAGAGTAGAGGGGGGAGAAACATCATAAGATCCAACTATAATAGCAAAGCTCACGATACATGTCGGAGTAATGGGCCACGGGTAGGCTAACCCGGGTCCCAGGACCTTTCAAGACATCGGGGCAGGCCGCGCCCCTTAAGCCGAGTCCCAGATGGCAACTCCGAGATAAGCCGACTCCAAGCTGGCGACCTCCAGAGAGGCCGACTCCAAGCTGGCGACCTCTAGAGAGGCCGACTCTAGAGAGTAGGCTCGTGACTCCTCCCTTATCTCGAAGTATGATGTGGGGTACGGTCACGGCGTGGCCGTTCCACCTCCCTCCTACTTACGAAGGGCCGGCATGGCTACAGTGAGCCGTATCGCTGGAAGATCCCCGATGAGGCGCGACACTGTTGCCATGCCTGCCCTGACCTCATCCATAGTGCGCCGTACACTCTGCCCACGACGCCGGCCTGTACGACCCAAAGGAGGCGGGGCCGCCTGTCAGTGGGTGGGCCGAAGGCGGCCTGGGCGCCCCGAAGACGGACCTGTGGGAGTCGGCCTCCCTGGAGTCGGCCGACTCCTCCCTAGGGCCCCACGAGCCATTAACCAGATAGGATGGGGGATGTCAACAGTGATCGCTTGATAGACGGCGGCACTGTTGCCACGACCCCTTGACCGAGCCAGCGTCATCAGGAGTGCCGCTACAGTATCAAGCCTGTCCGCGGGACCCGCCAGCCGGTGGGCTCCAGAAGCCGGCGGGAAGGATGGTGGCCTGAGAGACAGACGGCTGGGACCCGCACCCAGCCGGATTACTATTGTACCCCCGGGGGGTAGGCCTATATAAACCCCTCGGGGCACCCATGCAAAGGGCTCGGACCTGAAAAGAGATAGACCAGATAGCACAGGGAGGAGAGAGCTAGCCTTGCCCTCTCCTGCCTCCCGAAACAGCTCCACGAGCACCATTGTAGTCACCTTGCCTTAGTGATCATGCGGAGACCCCGCAGAGCAGCAGTAGGGGTGTTATCTCCTAGGAGAGCCCTGAAGCTGGGTAAGTTCCGCCGGTGTGCATGTCTTCGCCTCATCCCGCTTCCAGGCACCGGCGACGTTCTACTCGCTCCCACCATGATAAGCCATCCTTTGGCATATGTCGTATCCAACCCCCGACATTTGGCGCCCACCGCGGGGCGAGGTGCACCGTCGTCCGGAGATCTGCTCTGGACGGGAACCCTGTTCCTCCCCGGCGAGCACAGCCACGCTGGATGGCGTCTGTGTCGATGCGCTGCACGGCGCAGAGATCGCCTATGCGGCCAGCTGCCTCGCCGATCTTATCGGTGAGGTTCGCCTCTCCGATGAGCCTGTGTCCGACGCAGGCATGAGTGGCCCCGAGAGCCTCCTCACGGGCCTCCTCGACCAACTCCACGTCGCTGGCGAGCCTGCCGCGGACCTGGAGTCCATAGGATCCACCGACCCGATGCTGGTCGACTCCGACACCGCGTCGCTCGACGCGTTCCCCACCAATGTGGTGGTCTACGACGAGCTGCTCCCTTGCGCGGGGAGCGGCAGAAGCACCGTCACTGAGGTCCTCGTCCTCGACCACGGCGAGCGCTTCGGCGAAGGAGCGCACGACCCGCTCGACACGGCCCTGCGAGGCCTTGCAGCGCCGATTCGGGAAGATGCCGACGCCGAGACGCTGGAGGCGCTTCGCCTCCAGCTCGTCGAGGGTGCGAAGAAGCTGGCAAGCATGAGGCGCTTGTCAGAAGCTTACCAACGCGAGATGGATCGCACCGTAGGCGGCTCGCCAACTCCAACTGGGCCTAGCCGCCTAGGCGCGGTCCGACAGCGCGGCGCGGCAATCGCCAACCTCTTCGGGGCTGATCGCCCTGTGTATGCCACGCCTGCAGAGAATATCCGCGCCGCCCAGGCGGCGGCAGACGAGCTCGACAACTTCGAAGGCGAAGAGCGCCGCATAATGACGGAGCGAGTTCAGTAGCTCCTCAACGCGGCTGCCGTGCAGAATGGTGCAGGCTGCCGCACCGAGGCACCGCAGCGCCAAAATGACGACCCACCGCCCCGCCGAGACCAAGGTGCGACGTCTCGGACGCCGACTGGCGGGGCCCGTGGGAAGAAGGACAAGGAGCCGGCTGTCAGCCACAGTCGGACGCACATCACCATCGAGCGCGACCAAGACGGCCGCCCTAGAGCGGTGGAACGGCGGGACGACTACTAGCCTCGCCTTCCTCGCAGAGAAAGGCGAGTCTCCCCGCCGCCCGTGGAACATCCGACTCTTGGCGACGTCCTTGGCCGCCGAGAGGGAGTCGGAGAGAACGACGCCCGCCACCGGATCGACCGACTCCACCGATCCCTGGCACTGGAAGAAGAAGACGAGTTGGGTCCCCCCTGCTTTGGACCCTGCATCCGAGATGAGCCCTTCCCCAAAGGGTTCACGCTCCCTCGAGACACTCCCAAATATACCAGCACCGTGAAGCCGGAAGATTGGCTGATCGACTACTCTACAGCCGTCAACATAGCGAATGGCAACAAGCGTGTTGCCGTAAGATACGTCCCGCTCATGCTCCAGGGCTCGGCCCGGACGTGGTTGAACAGTCTGAAGCCTCGCAGCATCAACAGCTGGGTCGACTTCACCGAGGCTTTCGTCCGCAACTTCACGAGCACGTACAAGCGACCTCCCAAGCCACGCCAACTCTCCTTGTGTGTGCAAGGCCCTGACGAGTCAACTCGCAACTACCTCACGCGCTGGGGCGAACTCCGGAACTCCTGCGAGGGCGTGCACGAGGTGCAGGCCATCGAGTACTTTACTGCCGGGTGCAGAGAAGGCACCCTCCTCAAGCACAAGCTCCTCTGCGACGAGCCGGAGACCCTCGATGAGCTGCTGATCACGGCGGACAAGTACGCCACGGCCGACTCCTCCATGAAGGCGGAGATTCGGGTCAGCACAACTGGCAAAGTTGCCCCTCAGGCTCCAAGAACTCCGGCTGGAGACACCAGTCGGCGGCAATAGCAGAACGACCAGAAGCACAAAGCCCCGCAGCTGACTTCCCACAGTTGGCAAGTGGCAACAGCGGAGGACCAGCAGTTGGAGGGGCAGCCTCCTGCGAAGCAACAGAAGGGCGGCAAGTCCAACTGGCTGCCGGCTTTCTCCTACGAGCAGACTCTAGATGGTCCCTGCAAGTTCCACAGCGGCGCGAAGCCGTCAAACCACACCACCAGGAAATGTCACTGGCTGACCAGAATCGCCAAGGGGGACGGCCTGCCCCCTCCCCCTCCTACTGGGCTGCCTCCTCCACAGCCGCCCCAGCAGCCGGCCGTTAGGCCAGTCGGCGCGATACAAGACGAGTTCCCGGATGAGCATGGAGCCTATGTGGTGTTCACCAGTGTAGCGGATGACCGACGCAGCAGGCGCCATCAGCAGCAAGAAGTGAATGCGGTTGCATCAAGTACTCCAGAATTCATGCATTGGTCCGAAAAGCCTATCAGTTGGAGCAGAGCTGATCACCCAGAGGTGATGCCGAGTCCAGGCTCCTACGCCTTGTTCTTAGGTGCCACACTTGCCATAGATAGGCGGGCCGCTCGCTTCTCGCGAGTACTGATAGACGGAGGCAGCAGTATCAACATCCTGTACAAGGATACGATGGAGAAATTAGTAATCAAGCGAAGACAGCTTCAGAACAGCCGGACTGTGTTCCACGGAATCGTCCCTGGCCTTTCCTGCTCGCCCATCGGCAAGATCCTGATAGATGTCCTCTTCGGAGACAAGGATCATTTCCGCCAAGAGCCAATTTGGTTTGAGGTGGTGGACCTTGAAAGCCCATATCACG
Source organism: Triticum aestivum (assembly GCF_018294505.1). Lineage (NCBI taxonomy): Eukaryota > Viridiplantae > Streptophyta > Magnoliopsida > Poales > Poaceae > Triticum > Triticum aestivum. The sequence continues at coordinate 615,911,729 of NC_057795.1, read as the reverse complement.
CATTGCTTGGCCGACCCGCCTTGGCCAAGTTCATGGCGGTCCCCCACTACGCCTACCTCAAGATGAAGATGCCAAGTTCCAAGGGAATCCTAACCATGTCCGGCGACTACAGGAAGTCGTCCGCTTGAGCGGCCGAAAGCAGTCGGCTGGCCGAGTCCTTGGTGATCGCGGCTGAGAAACGGCTTCTTGATCGGGTCGTGGCGATGGCCGGCAAGCAGCCCGAGTTATCGCCCGACCCCAAGGAGTCAGAAGAAAAAGGATCATTCAAGCCAGCCAAAGAAACAAAGAAGATACCGTTGGACCCGGAGCACCCGGAGAGGTACGCTGTCATGGGCACAGGCCTTGACAGCAAATAGGAAGGCGAGCTCGTCGATTTCCTCCGTGAGAATCGCGACATCTTCGCATGGTCCCCCAAGGACATGCCTGGTGTCCCGACGGAATTCAGCGAGCACAAGTTACACGTCCGATCTGATATGAAGCCCGTCAGGCAGCCCTTGCGCCGCCTGTCAGAAGAAAAAAGAAGAGTTGTTGGAGAAGAAATAGCCCGGCTCCTGGCAGCCGGCTTCATCATGGAAGTGTTTTTTAGAGAGTGGCTGGCAAACCCAGTACTGGTGCTAAAGAAGAACAAGCAGTGGTGGATGTGCATTGATTACACGAGCCTCAACAAAGCTTGCCCCAAGGACCCATTTGCTCTGCCGAGAATCGATCAGGTGATAGACTCCACAGCCGGATGCGAGCTATTGAGTTTCCTAGACGCATATTCAGGATATCACCAGATCGAGCTGAACCCGGATGACAGACTGAAGACCGCCTTCATCATGCCGTTTGGAGCCTTCTGCTACCTGACCATGACGTTCGGCTTGAGAAACGCCGGCGCCACCTTTCAGCGTTGCATGCAAAAGTGCCTCCTGAAGCAACTCGGCAGAAACGCCCACGTATATGTGGATGATGTAGTGGTGAAGACGGAGAAGCGTGGAACCTTGCTGGAGGACCTCAAGGAAACCTTTGAGAATCTGCGCCGATTCCAGATCAAGCTCAACCCAGAGAAGTGCATTTTTGGAGTACCAGCCGGCCAGCTCCTCGGTTTCCTGGTCTCCGAACGCGGCATAGAGTGCAATCCTGTGAAGATCAAGGCCATCAAGAGGATGGAAGCACCAAGATGACTGTTAGATGTGCAAAGTTCACCGGCTGTTTGGCATCCATCAGCCGATTCATCAGTCGTCTGGGCGAGAAGGCTCTCCCCTTGTATCAGCTCATGAAGAAGACGACCTTCTTTGAGTGGACTCCCAAGGCGGACGAGGCTTTTCTCCAACTAAAGAAGATGTTGACTACTCCCCCTATGCTGGCGGCTCCGACTCCCAAAGAGCCCATGCTCCTATACATTGCCGCCACCAGCCGAGTAGTCAGCACAGTCATTGTAGTCGAGCGCAAGGAGGATGGCAAGGCGCTACCTGTCCAGAGACCGGTATATTACCTGAGCGAAGTACTGTCGACCTCCAAGCAGAACTACCCCCATTACCAGAAGATGTGCTACGGCGTGCATTTTGCCGCCAAGAAATTGAAGCCTTACTTCCAGGAGCATCCAATCACTGTGGTTTGCACAGCTCCACTGGCCGAGATCATCGGAAGCCGAGATGCTTCTGGCCGAGTGGCCAAATGGGCCATCGACCTGGCCCCCTACACCATCTACTACGAGCCCCGCACCGCCATCAAGTCGCAAGCGCTGGCCGACTTCCTCGTCGACTGGGCCGAGACCCAGTATCTGCCGCCAGCGCCCGACTCCCCCCATTGGCGGATGCACTTCGACGGCTCCAAGATGCGGACCGGCTTGGGAGCCGGCGTCGTCCTCACTTCCCCCAAGGGTGACAAGCTCAGATATGCGCTGCAGATCCACTTCGCCGCCTCCAACAACGTGGCCGAGTACGAGGCGCTCATCCACGGGCTCCGGCTTGCAAAAGAACTCGGCATTCGCCGGATCCTGTGTTATGGCGACTCTGACTTAGTGGTCCAACAATAATCTGGCGATTGGGATGCCAAGGACGCAAATATGGCGAGCTACCGTTTCCTCGTCCAGCAACTCAGCGGATACTTCGAGGGGTGCAAGTTCCTCCACGTGCCAAGGAACGACAACGACCAAGCAGACGCTTTGGCACGAATCAGCTCCACCCGCCAGGCAATACCATCTGGTGTCGCCCTCCGGCGCCTCCTCAAGCCTTCTATCAAGCCGTCACCAGAATCAGATTCAATGTTTGTGCCGGCTCCGCCTGAGGAGGACGGATCCGACTCCAAGAAACATGCAGTCGAAGCCAGCCCGGGGACTTCAGAACCCGTCCCGGGGACTGCAGTGGCAAGATCGGAGACTCCAGAGCTCAGCCCGGGGACTGCTCCAGTCGGCCCCGGGACTTTGTCAAATCAGCAAGCGGCTACGGACTCCAACCCGCCGCCTCCTAGCCCAGCCGCCCTTGTCCAAGTAGCACTAGTGGCAGTTGAAGAAATCGCAGCACCTTCATGGGCCCAGCCCATCCTCAGATTCTTAGTAAACAGAGAGCTGCCAACTGATGAAATCTTGGCTCGGCAAGTGCAGCGCCGAGCAGCAGCCTACACTATAGTCAACAGAGAGCTCGCCAGGCGCAGTGTTACCGGCGTCTTCCAACGCTGCGTCGAGGTAGACCTAGGCCAAGCAATCCTCAGAGACATCCATGAAGGCGAGTGCGGTCACCACGCGGCCTCCAGGGCACTCGTCGCCAAAGCCTTCCGACATGGTTTCTTCTGGCCAACCGCCCTGGAAGAGGCCAAAGAGTTAGTCCAAAAGTGCAAGGGGTGCCAGATTTTCCGTTCCAAGCCACTTCAGCCAGCTTCCGCACTCAAGACTATCCCCATCGCCTGGCCCTTTGCAGTCTGGGGTCTGGACACGGTGGGACCATTCAAGAAGGCACGAGGTGGCTTGACTCACCTGCTTGTCGCAGTGGACAAGTTCACCAAGTGGGTGGAGGTGAAACCCATCAAGAAGTTGAATGGTCCGACTGCAGTGACCTTCGTCGCTGACATCACAACCCGGTATGGCATCCCACACAGCATCATCACCGACAATGGCACGAATTTTGCCAAAGGCGCCTTGGCCCATTTCTGCGCGACACAGGGCATCCGACTAGACTTAGCGTCCATTGCCCATCCGCAGTCAAACGGCCAGGTGGAGCGAACGAACGGCCTCATCTTATCCGGCATCAAGCCTCGACTCGTCGTCCCGCTGGAGCGATCTGCCGGCTGTTGGCTTGAGGAGCTCCGGCCGTCCTCTGGAGTCTGCGCACGACTCCAAACAAGTCAACCGGCTTCACACCCTTCTTCCTCGTCTATGGTGCCGAAGCCGTCATCCCAACGGACATAGAGTTTGACTCCCCGCGACTCACCATGTACACCAAGGAAGAAGCAGAAGAGGCACGTCAAGACGGTGTCAACCTGCTGGAAGAGGGCCGGCTGTTGGCGCTCAGCCGGTCCAGCATCTACCAGCAGAGTCTGCGTCGATACTACAACAGGAAGGTCAGGCCAAGATCTTTCCAAGAGGGCGACCTTGTGCTCCGGCTGATCCAGCGAACAACCGGCCAGCACAAGCTGTCGGCACCTTGGGAAGGCCCCTTCATCATCAGCAAGGTGCTAGGAAAGGACGCCTACTATCTGATAGACACTCCGAAGCCCCGAGCGCGCAAGAGGGACGACTCCGGCAAAGAGACAGAACGCCCGTGGAATGCAAATCTTCTTCGAAGATTTTACAGTTGATGCAGTATGTATCGCACTACCCCTTTGTATTAAAGTACTAAGACTTTGGGCCCCCCGAGACGAGCTCGGGGACTGCCCTTTTTGTTATCTGTATGATAAGAATTATGCCTTCGAGAACATCACTTTCATTACAAGCCGCTTGGCACCGGGCCAGACTAGTCGGCCCGGGGACTCGCCGCCTTGCGCTATGAGGAGCTTCCCGCAGTCAGACAAGTAGTGCGTGGTGCCCAATCCGCCTCCTGGCAAAGCCGCAGCTCGCAGAGCGACTGTGAGGCGAACATGAGTGAGGAAGAATGGGCGCCCACACGAAAAATTGCTAAGGACCTAAAGCATGAACATAGCGTAAGACGGCCTCCAGCATTTCTGAAGCAGAGAGCCGACTCATGAGTAGCCGGCTCCTCGTCTTTATTAGCCTCTATCAAGGACGGCCGACTCTTGGGTAGTCGGCCTGTCGCTTTCTATCCGACTTGCTAAAGAAACTCTAAACGGCCAAGTACTTGCCTTCCCGAAGTAGCCAAGCACTTGACCCAGCGACAGCCCGCAGGGCGGCTGTCCGACTAGCAAGTCCGCGACTAAGGGAAGGCGGCAAAGGGAAAAGCCTAAAGAGCAGTAAGCAAGGAAAGACGGAAATCGGATCAATATTTACATAGGCCCTTGGCCGAATCTTCGAATAGAAGTTCAAGATACACCCCGCGGGTGGAATTGTTTGAATCTAACAAAGTTTTCAAAAGATTACTAAGACAGACAAGGAGAGGCGAAAAAGGCAGCCTAGGAGGCGGCATCGGGGATCGGAGGATCGGAGGAGACGGCGGTGTCAGGCGCCGGGGCAGTCGGCTGGGCGGTCTCGGCTTGATCACCTCCGGCGGCAGTCGCCTTCTCTTGACGCGGCTCGTTGCTGGAGGCGCGGTCGAGCTGAGGCTGGCCGCTTGCTCCGTCTTCTGGCACCTGCGCCTCGCTTTCGTCCTCCACCTCGTCCTCCTCCTCAGTGCTGGAGTCGATCACCTCCGCCGAATCCTCGCCATACTCTGGGTTCATCACGAACCACTCTGGCGGCACTTCCTCGCCGCCTTCAGCCCGCTCGGGGATGAAGACACTGGTGTCCGTGTACTCGGTGATGGCCGCTGCACGCTCGATAAGGGCGCCCTTCACGGCCTCCAGCTCGGCCTGGGCTTCTGATCGAAACGCGGCCAGACGGTCCAGGTCCAGCCCTGGGTACCACGCCTTGACAAACTCCAAGGCCCGGCGCGCTCCGGCCCGGGCCGAGGAGCCCTTCCAAGCGTCAAGACGGGCGACAGCGACCTCCAGCCAGTCGGCAGTTCGGCTGGCGGTGCGTAGAGCCGGCGTGCCTGGCCGCAAGGCGGCAACCGCCTGGGCGCCAGCACGCTGAAGCCGGCGCATCAGCCGGTAAGCCGGACGAAGACGTGCTTCAATGCTCAGAAGCTGCTCTTCGACGGTTCGGGGGGCATTAGCGGCGATCTCCTCACCGTTTGCCCTTCACGCCTCAGAGCAGCCTCGATGGCCAGAGGGACTGCCTGCGAATGACCAGGGAAGAAGTCTACCAAGACAAAAAAGAAGCAAGTCGAAAAATCAGAAGTCGGCCTGACACACAGTCGGAAGCCCGAAGAAAGAAAGAAACTTACCATCAACGATATCCTCGATCTCATGGAAGCCGGAGGTCAGCATCGCCTCCCTGTCAGTCCAGGAGGAGCGCTCGCTCTCGAACTTGGCCAGGCGAGCGGCCTCCTTCTTCTCGGCCTCGTCCTGCGCCTCTTGAGCAGCTCCTTCTGCTCGGCCAGCTGTGCCGCCAGCAGGTCGCGCTCTGCGGCAAGCTTGTCACACTCCTCCTCCTTGGCACGACGGGCGGTATTGGCCTCGCCCAGCCGCTCCTGAAGAGTGGCGTTGGCTTCTGAAGAACAAAAGAAGAGACAAATAAGTCGTCAGCAAAGAAGATCGCCGGGAAGATCCGGCCCGACTTCTCAGCAGTCGGCCCGAATCTCGGGGACTACAACCTGCGGGTGCGCCAGCGCGCCCCCACGAAGAAGAAGAACTTACTCCGGCTTTCCGACAAATCGGCAGCCCGCTTGCCCAACTCCTCAACATTGCGGTTGAAGGCAGTGACGCGGAGGTTGTGATACTCCTGCAATAAGTCATTGAAGACAAAGTTAGTGTTTGGAACTCGCCAGAGGGAGTCCCGAACCGCCTGCTCAGCAGCCGGCCTGGAACTCGGGGACTACACCCAGTGGGTGCTGGCGTGCCCCCACAGAGAAAAAACAAGAATCAAAAAGGAAAGAAACTTACTCGGACGGCCGTTCGTGCGGCCAGATGCGCTCTGGTGCAGGCTTGAAGGGCGTCGCCTTCGGCCCGCAACTTCGCCTGGACTTCCAGGAGCAATTGATTTAGCGGCCCGGTGCTGCCTCCGCGCACCCACCCGGTGGGCGTGGCGCTTGTGGCCTCGACGTCTAGGGTTGCCGAGCTGGCTGCGCCGGTCTCCCAAGGTCGCGGCACCTAGGTCGCCCTCTCAAGATGGCGGCGCACCGGTGAGGTGACTTGGAGAAGCAGCCGCGCCTCGGCCTCGTCCATGACCGGCCGCTCCGACTGACCCACCAGCTGTTTGACGTGCGGCCTCCCAGACGGCGGTGGAGGCGGCGGTGGCGGCATGAGGGTGTCCGACATAGAAGCCTCGCCGCCCTCCTTCTCCACGACGGGGTTCTCGGTGCCGGCCTCTCCGGTCTGCCCCGTGAACTCCGGAGGCGGCGATGCGGATGACAGTGGGGGGACGAGCATCGCCGATCGGCGACACGCGACCTCCTCGGCACGCCGTCTCGCCGCAAGGGCGGCTTCGGCATCCTCCAGCTTCTTCTGGGCGGAGGTGGCCGCCTTGTCGGCCTCCGCCTTCTCCAGACGTTCGGCTTCCTCCTCCTCGCACTTTTCCCGCGCGTTTCGCTCCGTCGCCTCCCGGAGGTCGGTGGCGGGGTCGGCCCGCCGAGTATTGGCGGACGTCTCTGCCGACCCCATGACGGAGGGGACGGCGACTCTCTCAAGGGAGAGAGGGGCCCTGAAGAAGAATGGAGGGAGTATAAAAGAAAACTCGGACAAGATTCAACGAAGGAAAATAAAAAAGCGTAAAGACTTACGCAGAGACTAGCGGCGGCCTTCTCACTTCCCTTCAGAAGCGGTTGGCCTTCGCGGCCGCCTCCTCCTGTTTGGTCGCGGCGGCCGCCCCCTTTATCATCTTCAACTTGCCGCCAGGCGCACTCGGCCCGGCGTGACACCTCTTCAAACCGCCCTGGCCGGCGGAGGAACCGACCTTCGGCTGGTGGCGCTGGGCGACCTCCCCTTCGGCGTTGTCATCAGGCCAGTCGGCGAAGGTGGCCGAGGGCCTGAAGTCACCTTCTACCCCTTCTCCCCCGCCTTCGGTGTCGGCTTCCATCGCTGCCGCCCCCAAGTCGGGGTCGTCGACGTCGCTTTCCGCGCGGTCGGGAACATACTCGCGGGGCTGTCGTGTGGCGCCGGCTGCGGGCGGCATAAGAGGATTCTAGCTCAGAAGAAACCGACAAGAGTCAGAAGCGGAGTCGGCCGCAAAGAAGACAAAACAATAGGGGGACGCGACTTACCACTGGTGGGGGATTGTCGCGCGAGTACGGCTCCTTGCCGAACTGCCAGTCCTCCTCGAACTCGCAGTGCGCGATATGGTTCACCAAGTTCGCCACCTCCTTGCGGGGCATCTCCTTGGTGCTCATCTGACTTGGGTCTCGGAGGCCGCTCATCTGACAGATCAGGTGAGGCCGGCCTTGGAGCGGGATAACTCGGCGCGCCACAAAGGCGGCCAGCAAGTCGGCCCCGACAAGACCCTCCGACTATATCAAGACTCGGAGTCGCGCTACGGCGGCGGCTCCGGCGAGAGTCAGCGACTTGACTCGGTGAGACCAGCTGGGGAGCCTCCCAGTTAGGGGGGTGGCGTTGTAAGGCGGCAGGTTGACCCAGTCGTCGTCGGAGGCGAGGTTCTTCACGTAGAAGTATGAGCGCTGCCACATCTTCACCGACTTGATCAGCATGATGGGAGGAAAGGGGTTGTCGGCCGTCGAGCGCCGCACCGCGATGTAGGCGCCGCACTGAGCCGGCATGCCCGCTCCCCCCACCTACTTATAGCCCTGTGGGCTGACAAGCCGAGCGGGCAGGCGTGGGATTAACTGCGCACGATACCCCACGCCGCCCCACGATTTACCCCACGAAGTTACTGCGTGCAGTAACAACGTGGGAGAACCAACCGTCCGCGGCCACAATGGATCCGTTTGTATGCCGAGGCGCGGTAGTGGCGGGCCCCGCCTGACGGCCTGTCCCGTCGCGCGTGTGGGCAGGCAAACTACCCTCTCCACGTGGCGCCACGCGATAGGACCGCCCTGATGGCCGCGGGGAAGCGTATCAGGCACGCCGCCTGGTTTCCCGCCGCGACTTTCGAGCTGCGGCTCTTCACTAAAAAATCCGACTCTCGACAGTCGGCCCAAGGGAAGACGGCAGCCGAGTTCCAAAGTTCGCTCCTGGAAGGATGAAACTGTTGAAGCCCCACAATGCAGCGTCCGCAGGGCTTCACCAGCTTCGGGGACTATTGTCAGAGTAATGGGCCACAGGTAGGCTAACCCGGGTCCCAGGACCTTTCAAGACATCGGGGCAGGCCGCGCCCCTTAAGCCGAGTCCCAGATGGCGACTCCGAGATAAGCCGACTCCAAGCTGGCGACCTCCAGAGAGGCCGACTCTGGAGAGTTGGCCCGTGACTCCTCCCTCATCTCGAAGTACGATGCAGGGTACGGTCACGGCATGGCCGTTCCCCCCTCCTGCTTACGAAGGGCCGGCATGGCTACAGTGAGCCGTATCGCTGGAAGATCCCCGGCGAGGCGCGACACTGTTGCCATGCCTGCCCTGACCTCAGCCACATTGCGCCGTACACTGTGCCCACGACGCCGGCCTGTACGACCCGAAGGCGGCGGGGCCGCCTGTCAGTGGGTGGGCCGAAGGCGGCCTGGGCGCCCCGAAGACGGACCTGTGGGAGTCGGCCTCCCTGGAGTCGGCCGACTCCTCCCCAGGGCCCCACGAGCCATTAACCAGATAGAATGGGGGATGGCGACAGTGATCGCCTGATAGACGGCGGCACTGTTGCCACGACCCCATGACCGAGCCAGCGTCATCAGGAGTGCCACTATAGTATCAAGCCTGTCCACGGGACCCGCCAGCCGGCGGGCCCTAGAAGCCGGCGGGAAGGACGGTGGCCTGAGAGACAGACGGCTGGGACCCGCGCCCAGCCGGATTACTATTGTACCCCCGGGGGGTAGGCCTATATAAACCCCCCAGGGCACCCATGCAAAGGGTTCGGACCTGAATAGAGATAGACCAGATAGCACAGGGAGGAGAGAGCTAGCCTTGCCCTCTCCTGCCTCCCGAAACAGCTCCAGGAGCACCATTGTAGTCACCTTGCCTTAGTGATCATGTGGAGACCCCGCAGAGCAGCAGTAGGGGTGTTATCTCCTAGGAGGGCCCTGAAGCTGGGTAAGTTCCACCGGCATGCATGTCTTCGCCTCATCCCGCTTCCAGGCACCGGCGACGTTCTACTCGCTCCCACCATGATAAGCCATCCTTTGGCATATGTCTTATCCAACCCCCGACAATACATCAAGATCGTGCCATAGAGAGAACACGAGAGAGAGAGAGAGATCAAACACATAGCTACTGGTACATACCCTCAGCCCCGAGGGTGAACTACTCCCTCCTCGTCATGGAGAGCGCCAGGATGATGAAGATGGCCACCGGTGAGGGATCCCCCCCCTCCGGCAGGGTGCCAGAACAGGGTCCCGATTGACTTTTGGTGGCTATAGAGGCTTGCGGCGGCGGGACTCCCGATCTATCTTCGTCTTTGAAGCTTTTAGGGTATATGGACTTATATAGGTGAAAGAAGTCGGTCGGGGGACGCTCGAGGGGCCCATGAGACAGGGGGGCGCGCCCAGTAGGGGGGCACCCTCGTGGCTTCCTCGAAGCTTCTCTGACGTTAACTCCAAGTCTCCTGGATCATGTTCATTCCAAAAATCACGCTCCCGAAGGTTTCATTCCGTTTGGACTCCGTTTGATATTCCTTTTCTTCGAAACACTAAAATAGGCAAGAAAACAGCAATATGGGCTGGGCCTCCGGTTAGTAGGTTAGTCCCAAAAGTAATATAAAAGTGCATAATAAAGCCCATAATCATTCAAAACAGATAATAAAATAGCATGAATGCTTCATAAATTATAGATACGTTGGAGACGTATCAGCATCCCCAAGCTTAATTCCTACTCGTCCTCGAGTAGGTAAATGATAAAAGAAAGAATTTATGCAGTGTGAATGCTAGCAGGTGCATAAGTTTGATCAATGATAATTTCAATCACCTTTTCTAGCATGTTTATATGTCATAATAGTAGTTCATCTCATAAAACTTCTCACGATCAAGTAACAAGCTATTCACATGTTAAAGCATAGGTCATAAACTTTCTTGAAAACTAGCAAACTTCATTCTCAGTCATCAAACAATTGCAATTCATCTTATTTTCAGGAAGGGTCCATGTCAGAGCTTTGATTTAGCAAACTCCACATACTCAACTATCATATAGTCTTCTACAATTGCTAACACTCACGCAATACTTGTGGTTATGGAGTTTTAATCGGACAATGAGAAAGATAGGGGCTTATAGTGTTGCCTCCCAACGTATTCACCTTTCGGTGATATCAACAATAATAGTTCATGCTAACTTACATCCAATTGGATATATATATATCAGGATCTTTCCAACACGAGGTGCTTGCCAAAGGATAAAATGAAAAAGGGAAATGTGAAGATCACCTTGACTCTTGCATAAAGTAAAAGACATGAAGTAAATGATATGCCCTTTGCAGAGGGAAGCAGAGGTTGTCATGCGCTTTTATGGTTGGGTGCACAAAATCTTAATGCAAAAGAACGTCACTTTACCACTTGTATATGGACCTTTATTATGCAGTCTGTCACTTTTATTGCTTCCATAACAAGATATTATAAAGCTTATTTTCTTCACAGTAATAGATCATACATATTTAGAGAGCAATTTTTATTGCATGCACCGACGACAACTTACTTGAAGGATCTTACTCAATCCATAGGTAGGTATGGTGGACTCTCATGGCAAAAACTGGGTTTAAGGATATTTGGAAGCACAATTAGTATCTCTACTTGGTGCAAGGAATTTTGGCTAGCATGGGGGGGGGGGAAGGCAAGCTCAACATGTTTGAATGATCCATGACAATATACTTTAACTGAGATGTGAGAAAACATAACCCATTACGTTGTATTCCTTGTCCAACATCAACTCTTTAGCATGTCATACTTAATGAGTGCTCACAATTATAAAAGATGTCCAAGATAGTATATTTATATGTGAAATCTCTCTTCCTTCAATATTCTTTCATGAATTGTTCAAATGACCAATACAATGCTTGCTAACCTTCAATAAATTTACAACCTCTACTTCTTAGATGTGAAGTCATTACTCCCCATGGGATAAGCAAATTAGAAATATATAATTTCAGATTCATGACATTCAACTCATTCAACCATTTACTCATAGGATATAAGTGAAGCACACGAGTAAATGACAAACTACTCCAAAAAGATATAAGTGAAGATCAATAAGTAGTTAAATAATTATGTAACCATGTGAAGACTCTCTCTCATTTAAGAATTTAAGATCTTGGTATTTTATTCAAACAGCAAGCAAAGCAAAATAAAATGGCATTGCAAGGATAGCACGACTCATGTGAAGAAGCAAAAACTTAGGTTCAACCGATACTAACCGATAGTTTATGAAGAAGAAAGGTGAGATGCCTACCGGGGCATCCCCAAGCTTAGATGCTTGAGACTCCTTGAAATATTATATTGGGGTGCCTTGGGCATCCCCAAGCTTGAACTTTTGTGTCTCCTTAATTCCTCTCATATCATGGTTTCTCTATTTCTCAAAAACTTCATCCACATAAAACTCAACAAGAACTCGTGAGATAAGTTAGTATAAAACAATGCAAAAACCTTATCATTTTCTACTGTAACAAATTACTAAAATTATTATTCAACATTGCATACTAGATGTCTCTGCATATTTAATACTCCTATCCTAAAACAGAATCATTAAACAAGCAAACATATGCAAACATAACAGCAATCTGCCAAAACAGTATAGTCTGTAAAGAATGCAAGATTCATCATACTTCCCTAACTCCAAAAATTATAAGAAAAATACTATGATGTAGACGATTTATCAGAGCTAATTATCAAAAAAGTTTCAATATTATATAATTCTCTGACTTTTCTAGGGAATATTTGCAACAACGGTAAACTTTCTGTTTTGAAACAACAACATGTATACTAGCAAAATAAGCATGGTAAAGGCTATCCTTAACATTTTTTTATTGAAAATAGAGATGCAAAACATTATTATAAATAAAAGCAAGCAAATACTAACAAAATAGATTGACGTTCCAAGCAAAACACATACCATGTGGTGAATAAAAATATAGCTCCAAGTAAAGTTACCGATGAACGAAGACGAAAGAGGGGATGCCTTCCGGGGCATCCCCAAGCTTAGGCTCTTGGTTGTCCTTGAATATTACCTTGGGGTACCTTGGTAATTCCCAAGCTTAGGCTCTTGCCACTCCTTATTCCATATTCCATCGAATCTTTACCCAAAACTTGAAAACTTCAACCACACGAAACTCAAAACAAAACTCGTAAGCTCCATTAGTATAAGAAAAATAAATCACCACTTTTGGTAATGTTGTGAACTCATTCTAAATTCATATTGGTGTAATATCTACTGCATTCCAACTTCTCTATGCTTCATACCCTCCGATACTACTCATAGATTCATCAAAATAAGCAAACAACACATAGAAAACAGAATCTGTCAAAAACAGAACAGTCTGTAGTAATCTGTATCAAACGCATACTTATAGAACTCCAAAAATTCTTAAATAAATTGGTGGACCTGAGGCATTTGTCTATTAATCATCTGCAAAAATAATCAACCTAAAATCACTCTCCAGTAAAACAGGTCAGCTATTCTCATGAGCGCAAAGTTTCTGTTTTTTTTACAGCAAGATCATATAGACTTCACCCTAGTCTTCCTAAAGGTTCTACTTGGCACAAACACTAATTAAAACATAAAACCACATCTAAACAGAGGCTAGATAAATTATTTATTACTAAACATGAGCAAAAAGCAAGAAACAAAAATAATATTGGGTTTCCTCCCAACAAGCACTATCGTTTAATGCCCCTAGCTAGGCATAATGATTTCAATGATGCTCACATAGAAGATAAGAATTGAAACCTAAAGAGAGCATCATGAAGAATATGACTAGCATATTTAAGTCTAACCCACTTCCTATGCATAGGGATTTTGTGAGCAAACAACTTATGGGAACAATAACCAACTAGCATAGGAAGGCAAAACAAGCATAACTTTAAAACTTTAAGCACATAGAGAGGAAACTTGATATTATTGTAATTCCTACAAGCATGTGTTCCTCTCTCATAATAATTTTCAGTAGCATCATGAATGAATTCAACAATATAACCAGCACCTAAAGCGTTCTTTTCATGATCTACAAGCATAGAAAATTTACTACTCTCCACATAAGCAAAATTCTTCTCATTCGGAAAAGTGGGAGTATCATAAGAGACTTGAATACTATAAATTGCTTCCACATTGAAAGAGTAATGTTCAGAAAAGGGGTAATCATAATCATGACAAGTTTTATAAATATAATCATCACTACTTTTCATAGCATAAGTTTCATCACAATAATCATCATAAGTAGCAACTTTGTTCTCATCATAATCGATTGAAACCTCTTCCAAGATAGTGGAATCATCACTAAATAAAGTTGACACTCTTCCAAATCCACTTTCATATTCATCACAATAAGATTCAATATCCTCCAAAATAGTGGGATCAATACTACCTAAAGGTGACACTCTTCCAAACCCACTTTCATCAATATAATCATCATAAATAGGAGGCATGCTTTCATCATAATAAATATTCTCATCAAAACTTGGGGGACAAAAAATATCATATTCATCAAACATAGCATCCCCAAGCTTGTGGCTTTGCATATCATTAGCATCATGGGTATTCAAAGAATTCATACTAACAACATTGCAATCATGCTCATCATTCAAATATTTTATGCCAAGCATTCTATGTGATTCTTCTTCTAGCAACTGAGCACAATTTTCCTTTCCATCATTCTCACGAAAGATATTAAAAAGATGAAGCGTATGAGACAAACTCAATTCCATTTTTTTATAGTTTTCTTTTATAGACTAAACTTATGATGAAAAAAGAAACAAAAATATCCGATTGCAAGATCTAAAGATATACCTTCAAGGACTCACCTCCCTGGCAACGGCGCCAGAAAAGAGCTTGATGTCTACTACACAACCTTCTTCTTGTAGACGTTGTTGGGCCTCCAAGTGCAGAGGTTTGTAGGACAGTAGCAAATTTCCCTCAAGTGGATGACCTAAGGTTTATCAATCCGTGGGAGGCGTAGTATGAAGATGGTCCCTCTCAAACAACCCTGCAACCAAATAGCAAAGAGTCTCTTGTGTCCCCAACACACCCAATACAATGGTAAATTGTATAGGTGCACTAGTTCGGCGAAGAGATGGTGATACAAGTGCAATATGGATAGTAGATAAAGGTATTTGTAATCTGAAATTATAAAAATAGCAAGGTAACTAATGATAAAAGTGAGCACAAATGGTATTGTAATGGTAGGAAACAAGGCCTAAGGTTCATACTTTCACTAGTGGAAGTTCTCTCAACAATAATAACATAACTGGATCATAAACTATCCCTCAACATGCAACAAAGAGTCACTCCAAAGCCACTAATAGCGGAGAAAAAACGAAGAGATTATGGTAGGGTACGAAACCACCTCAAAGTTATCCTTTTTGATCTCTCTATTCATAAGTCCGTAGTAAAATAACATGAAGCTATTCTTTCCGTTCGATCTATCATAGAGTTCATACTAGAATAACACCTTAAGACACAAATCAAACAAAACTCTAATGTCACCTAGATACTCCATTGACACCTCAAGTATCCGTGGGCATGATTATATGATATGCATCACACAATCTCAGATTCATCTATTCAACCAACACAAAGTACTTCAAAGAGTGCCCCAAAGATTCGACCGGAGAGTCAAGACAAAAACGTGTGCCAACCCCTATGCATAGATTCCCAAGGTCATGGAACCCGCAAGTTGATCACCAAAACATACATCAAGTGAATCACGTGAATATCCCATTGTCACCACAGATAAGCACGACAAGACATACATCAAGTGTTCACAAATCCTTAAAGACTCAATCCGACAAGATAACTTCAAAGGGAACACTCAATCCATTACAAGAGAGTAGAGGGGGGAGAAACATCATAAGATGCAACTATAATAGCAAAGATCGCGATACATCAAAATCGTGCCATAGAGAGAACACGAGAGAGAGAGAGATCAAACACATAGCTACTGGTACATACCCTCAGCCCCGAGGGTGAACTACTCCCTCCTCGTCATGGAGAGCGCCGGGATGATGAAGATGGCCACCGGTGAGGGATCCCCCCCGGCAGGGTGCCGGAATAGGGTCCTCATTGACTTTTGGTGGCTACAGAGGCTTGAGGCGGCGGAACTCCCGATCTATCTTCGTCTTCGAAGGTTTTAGGGTATATGGACTTATATAGGTGAAAGAAGTCGGTCGGGGGACGCTCGAGGGGCCCATGAGACAGGGGGGCATGCCCAGTAGGGGGGCGCGCCCCCCACTTTCGTGGCTTCCTCGAAGCTTCTCTGACATGAACTCCTAGTCTCCTGGATCATGTCCGTTCCAAAAATCACGCCCCCGAAGGTTTCATTCCGTTTGATATTCCTTTTCTTCGAAACACTGAAATAGGCAAGAAAACAGTAATATGGGCTGGACCTCCGGTTAGTAGGTTAGTCCCAAAAGTAATATAAAAGTGCATAATAAAGCCCATAATCATTCAAAACATATAATAAAATAGCATGAATGCTTCATAAATTATAGATATGTTGGAGACGTATCACCCATCTTTTGCCGGGGGTGCTCGGAACCCCTTCCGGTGATCCGATATGTACCCGGTACCCTCCGGAACACTTCCAATGTCCGAATACCATTGTCCTATATATATAATTATTTACCTCTCGAACATTTTGAGACTCCTCATCATGTCAGTGATCTCATGCGGGACTCCGAACAACATTCGGTCACCAAATCACATAACTCATATAATATTATATCATCAACGAACGTTAAGCGTGCCGACCCTCCAGGTTCGAGAACTATGTAGACATGACCGAGAAACCTCTCCCGTCAATAACCAATAGTGGAACCTGGATGCTCATATTGGTTCCTACATATTCTATGAAGATCTTTATCGGTGAAACATTATGACAACATACGTAATTCCCTTTGTCCATCTGTATGTTACTTGCCCGAGATTCAGTTGTCGGTATCTTCATATCTAGTTCAATCTCGTTATCGGCAAGTCTCTTTACTCGTTCCATAATACATCACCTTGTGACTAACTCCTTAGTCGTTTGCTTGGAAGCTTATGATGTGTATTACCGAGAGGGCCCAGAGATACCTCTCCGATACTCGGAGTGACAAATCCTAATCTCGATCTATGCCAACTAAACAAACACCTTTGGAGATACCTGTAGAGCATCTTTATAATCACCCAGTTACGTTGTGACGTTTGATAGCACACAAGGCATTCCTATGGTATCCGGGAGTTGCATAATCTCATAGTCAAAGGAATATGTATTTGACATGAAGAAAGCAATAGCAGTAAAAACTGAATGATCGTTATGCTAAGCTAACGGATGGGTCTTGTCCATCACATAATTCTCCTAATGATGTGATCCTGTTATCAAATGACAACTCATGTCCATGGTTAGGAAACCCTAACCATCTTTGATCAACGAGCTAGTCAAGTAGAGGCTCACGAGGGCCATAGTGGTTGTCTATGTATTCACACATGTATTTAGGGTTTCGATCAATACAATTCTAGCATGAATAAGAAACTTTTATCATGAATAAGGAAATATAAAATAACAACTTTATTATTGCCTCTAGGGCATATTTCCTTCAGTCTCCCACTTGCACTAGAGTCAATCATCTAGTTCACATTGTCATGTGATTAACACCCATAGTTCACATCGCCATGTGACCAATACCCAAAGAGTTTACTAGAGTCAATAATCTAGTTCACATCACTATGTGATTAACACCCAAAGAGTACTAAGGTGTTATCATGTTTTGCTTGTGAGATAGGTTTAGTAAACAGGTCTGCCACATTCAGATCCGTATGTACTTCACAAACTTCTATGTCTACAATGCTCTGCATGGAGCTACTCTAGCTAATTGCTCCCACTTTCAATATGTATCCAGATTGAGACTCAGAGTCATCTAGATCGGTAAAAATCTTGCATCCATGTAACTCTTTACGACGAACTCTTTATCACCACCATAACCGAGAAATATTTCCTTAGTCCTCTAAGGATAATTTTGACCGTTGTCTAGTGATCTACTCCTGGATAACTATTGTACCCCCTTGCCAAGCTCATTGGCAAGGCACACAACAGGTCTGGTACACAACATGGCATACTTTATAGAACCTATGGTTGAGGTGTTGGGAATGACTTTCATTCTCTCTCTATCTTCTGCAGTTGTCGGGCTTTGAGTCTTACTCAACTTCACACCTTATAATATAGGCTAGAACTCCTTCTTTGACTTATCCATTTTTAACTCCTTCAAAATCCTTTCAAGGTATGTACTCATTGAAAATCTTATCAAGCGTCTTGATCTATCTTTATAGATCCCGATTCCCAATATGTAAGCAGCTTCAGCAATGTATTTCATTAAAAAATTCTTATTCATGTATCCTTTTATGTTATCCAGAAATTCTATATCATTTCCAATCAGCAATATGTCATCCACATATAAATCAAAAATGCTTCAGAGCTCCAACTCATTTTCTTGTAAATACATGCTTCACCATAAGTCTGTATAAAATCATATTCTTTGATCACCTCATCAAAGCATATATTCCAACTCTGAGATGCTTGCACTAGTCCATAGATGGATCACTGGAGCTTGCACACTTTGTTAGCAACTTTAGGATTTACAAAACCTTCTGGTTGCATCATATACAACTCATCTTTGAGATATCCATTAAGGAATGCAGTTTTGACATCCATTTTTCATATTTCAAAATCATAAAATGTGGCAATTGCTAACATGATTCGGACAGACTTAAGCATCGCTACGGGTGAGAAAGTCTCATCGTAGTCAACTACTTGAACTTGTCAAAAACCTTTTGCGACAAGTCGAGCTTTCTAGATAGTAACATTACCATCAGTGTCAGTCTCCTTCTTGAAGATCCATTTATTCTCTATGGCTCGCCGATCATCGGGCAAATCCACCAAAGTCCACACTTTGTTCTCATACATGGATCCTATCTCAGATTTCATGGCCTCAAGACATTTATTGGAATCTGGGCTGATCATAGCTTCTTCATAGTTCGTAGGTTCACCATGGTCTAGTAACATGACTTCCAGAACAGGATTACCGTACCACTCTGGTGTCAATCGTGTTCTGGTTGACCTACGAGGTTCGGTAATAACTTAATCTGAAGTTTCATGATCATCATCATTAGCTTCCTCTCTAGTTGGTGTAGGCATAACGAGAATGGATTTCTATGGTGAGATACTTTCCAAATTGAGAGAAGGTACAATTACCTCATCAAGTTCTACTTTCCTCCCACTCACTTCTTTTGAGAAAAACACCTTCTCTAGAAAGGTTCCATTCTTGGCAACAAAGATCTTGCCTTCGGATTTGTGGTAGAAAGTTGATATGTCTCCAACGTATCTATAAATTATGAAGTATTCATGCCATGTTTACAACAATTTTATATGGTTTTGGTATGATTTGATGGAACTAACCCGGACTGACGTTGTTTTCAGCAGAACTATCGTGGTGTTGATTTTTGTGCAGAAATGAAAGTTCTCCAAATGAGCTGAAACTTTTTAATGGATTTTTTTGGAACAAAAGAGAACCCCTAAGCTTAGTGGAAGGACCAGAAGGTGAAGTAGTAGGGCACAAGACACCAGGGCACACATGGGCCCTTGTCCGTGCCCCGGTGGGTTGTCCTCACCTCGTGGCCCATCTTAGCGTGAAACCAACGCCAAAAATTCCTATCAATAGAGAAACCATCAGGGGTAACCCTAGATCGGAAGTTCCACCGCCGCAAGCCTCTGTAGCCACCTAATACCAATCGAGAGCCCGTTCCGGCGCGCTGCCGGAGGGGGAGATCATCACCGGTGGCCATCTTCATCATCCCGGTGGCCACCACAATGAGGAGGGAGTAGTCCACCCTCGGGGCTGAGGGTTTGTACCAGTAGCTCTGTGTTTAATCTCTCTCTCTCTCTCTCTCGTGATATTGAGATGTCACGATCTTGATATATCATGGGCTTTGTTAACATAGATGGATCATATGATGTTTCTCCCCTCTCTACTCTTGTTGTGATGAATTGAATCTTTACCCTTTGAAGTTTTGTCTTGTCAGATTGAATGTTCAGATCTGAGAACACATGATGTATGTCTTGTGGTATGAATACTTGAGGTGATAATGGGGTATCATATTGATTCACTTGATGTATGTTATGGCACTCAACTTGCGGATTCCCGAGGTGACATTGGGGTAATTTATGCATAGGGGTTGATGCATGTTTTTATTATCTTTTCTCCGATAGAAACTTTGGGGTCTCCTTGTAGTTCTTTATGTGGATTGAATATTATGATCATGAAGTTGTTTGATGCACATCATACAATTAACTCACGGATACTTGTGGTAACATTGGAGTATCTAGGTGACCTTAGAGTTGGTTGATGTGTGTCATATGGTGTTATTTTAGTATGAACTCTTGGTTATATTGATCAGAAAGAATAGCTTTGTGTTATTTTAGTACGAACTCTAGGATAGATTGATCGGAAAGAATATCTTTGAGGTGGTTTCGTACTCTACAAACAATTTCTATATTTTTTTCTCCACTAATAGGAACTCGGGAGTGATTCTTTATTGCACTTTGAGGGATAATCATATGATTCAAATATGTTAGCATTGTTGAGAGATTGCGCTAGTGAAAGTATGCACCCTAGGCCTCATTTTCCATTATTGCAATACGTTTGTGCTCCATTTTATTATTTACTACCTTGCTATTTTTGTATGTTTATATACAAGGGGATAATGCAAGTATTTTTTTTTGAATTTTCATTTTTAATTTTTTGTATGTTTCACCCACAACTAAGCAAAACAAAAAGGAAAACAAACAAGCACACACGAGAATATCAAACCCACGCAATTGCTCCCCGGCAACGGTGCCAGAAAAGAGCTTGATAATCCCCAAGTGCAGGGAATCATCGTAGCAATTTACAAAGGTGAAAGTGATAAGCATGGAGTGTCGAACCCACAAGGAGCTAAAGGTAAGATCAGTATTCTCTCAAGTCCTATCTGCCACTGATACGACTCTACATACACCGAACATTTTCTTCCAACTAGAAACGAGAAATAAAACTATGTTGTGGGTATGAAGAGGATAACTTTGCATGAAATCAGAGAGATAAAATATAAAAGTAGGTGTTGTTATCATAAAGTTAGAATATATTACTTAAGTATTATAAATAGCGAGTGTGGAATAATGATGGGTTGGTGTGCGCAATTGTCCTAAGCAATTGTTAACAAGACCAGTAATCACTATTGCAATTTCATATGAGGGAGACACATAAGCTAACATACTTTCTCTTGTTGGATCATATGCGCTTATGATTGGAACTCTAGCAAGCATCTGGAACTACTAAAGATCATTAAGGTAAAACCCAACCATAGCCTTAAAGTATTAAGTCCTCTTTATTCCCATACTCCATGACCCACTTATCCGTGTTTGTGTTCTAGTCACTCACACAACATAGACAATAAGCAAACCATGAACATATTGCAAACCCTACAGTGGGGATCCCTCATGCTTGCGCGACACAAAGGGAACCATAGGACAGCACCAATAATAAAACACGCAACTCAAACCAATCTAGATCATCAATCAACCCAAAGATAAAGGAAATCCACTCAAAACATCATAGGATGGCAACACATCATTGGATCATAATATGTGGCATAAAGTACCATGTTCAAGTAGGTAATTACAGCGGGGTGCGGGAGAGTGGACCGCGTAAAAGAGATGAGGATGATCATGATGATGGTGATGTTTATGAAGATGATCACCACTGCGATGATTCCCCTCTCGATGGCACTCTAGCACCACCGAGAGAGAGGAGGAGAGGTTCTCCCCTTGTGCTTCCTCCTCCATGGCCTCCCCCTGGATGGGGAGAGGTTCTCCCTCTGGTCCTTGGCCTTCATGGCAATGATGGCCCCTCCGAGATCCTCCCCCATGGCCTCCGGTGATGATGGACCCCTCCGACAAGGTGCTGGAGAGGGCCTAGATTGATTTCTCATGGTTCCAGAGGCTTGCGGCAGCGGAACTTCCGATCTCTCCTCTGTTCTGGGGTTTTTAGGATTTATAGGAGGGGTTGGTGTCGGTTTCACGTCAAGAGGGCCACAGGGAGTCCACGAGGTAGGAGCACCCTCCCAAGGTGTGGGGCGCGCCCTCCACCCTCATGGTGGCCTCGGGACTCCTCTCCGGTAGCTTTCCATTCTAGTACTTTTTATATTTTCCAAAAATATTCTCCGTTGATTTTCAGCGCATTCCGAGAACTTTTATTTCTGCACGAAAACAACACCACGGTAGTTCTGCTGAAAACAACGTCAACCCAAGTTAGTTCTAATGAAATCATACCAAAATCATGTAATAATATTATAAACATGGCATGAATACTTCAACGTATCAATCCACTATTTTGGAAGAGGTTTCAATTGATTATGACAACAAAGTTGCTATCTATGATGATTATGGTGCTGAAATGTATGCTATAAAGATTAATTATAACCATGAAACTTGTCATCATGATTTTAATTTTCAATCACATGATAGTTATTTTGTTGAGTTTGCTCCCACTACTATGAATGAGAATAAATTTGCTTGTAGATAATGAAAATAATGCTTTATGTGATAGTTATATTGTTGAATTCATTCATGATTCTACTGAAAATTATTATGAGGGAGGAACATATGCTTGTAGGTATTCTAATAATATCAAGTTTCCTCTCTATGTGCTGAAAATCTTGAAGTTATACTTGTTTTGCCTTCCTATGCTAGTTGATTCTTGCTCCCAGAATTTTTTTGCTCACAAAATCCTATGCATAGGAAGTGGGTTAGGCTTAAATGTGTTATTCATATGCTTCATGATGCTCCTGTTACATTTCATTTCTTATCTTTTATGTGAGCATCATTGAAATCATCATGTCTAGCTTAAAATGCATTAAAGAAAAGCGCTTGTTGGGAGACAACCCATCACTTTTACCTACTGGTTTCATGTGTTCACATGATTATCCTACTTTAGTAATCATGTTTTATTGCTTTTTCTCAATAAAGTGCCAAGTAAAGCCTTTGGGATAGTGTGGATGATAGTTGACTTGAAACTGTGCAAAAACAGAAACTTCTGCGCTCAGTCAGGAATTTTAAAAATTCACTGGAACGTGATTTTGATCGGAATTTTTTACAGGTGATAGATATACAAATTATCTATGTTTTCCAAATTTTTCAGAAGTTTTGGGGTAGCAGAAGTATGGTTGGAGTACAGATTACTACATATTGTTCTGTTTTTGATAGATTCTGTTTTTGATGCATAGTTTGCTTGTTTCCTAGTTTCTGTGGCTTATATCGCTTAATATAAATTGTGGAAATGATATGCTACAGTAGTCATTGTGTGGAAACAATTATGAATCTTGTCTTTGACAGTACCAAAGTGAAATGATTTGTTCTATCATACTAACGCATCTCACGAAGTTCCGTTAAGTTTTGTGTGATTGAAGTTTTCAAGTTTTGGGTGAGATATCGACATGAGGAGAAAAAGGAGTGACAAGACCCTAAGCTTGGGGATTCCCAAGGCACTCCCAAGGTAATATTCAAGGAAGATCCAAGCAACTAAGCTTGTGGATGCCCCGGAAGACATCTCCTCTTTCGTCTTCAACATTATCGGTAACCTCACTTGGACCTATAGTAACATTCGTCACATGATATGAGTTTTGTTTGGAGCGTCATTTTATTTTGTTAGTATTTGCTTGCTGTTATTTATAATAATGTTTTGCATCTTTTAATTCAATAAAAATGTCAAGTATAGCCTTTGCCATGCTTATTTTGCAAGTATATGAGTTGCTGTTTAAAAACAAAAAGTTTATCGTTGTTGCAAAAATTCTTGAGAAAAGTCAGAATGTGATAAAATGATGATTTTTTTCATAGTAAGCTATAATAAATTTTCTACAATGTGGTAAAGTTTCAGAATTTTTGGAGTTAGGGAAGTATGATGAATATTGCACTCTTTACAGACTGTTCTGTTTAGACAAATTGCTGTTATGTTTGAGTTGTTTGCATATGTTTGCTTGTTTAATGATTCTATTTGAGGATAGGGTTATTAAATATGTAGAGGCATTTAGTATGCAATGTTAAAATATAATTTTAGTTATTTGCTACAGTATAGAATGATAAGGTGTTGCATTGATTTATACTAACTTATCTCATGAGTTCTTGTTGAGTTATATGTGGATCAAGTTTTTGAGATTTAGGGAAACCGTGATATGAGAGGAATTACGGAGATAGAAGAGCTCAAGCTTGGGGATGCCCAAGGCATCCCAAGATAATATTCCAAGAAGTCTCAAGCATCTAAGCTTGGGGATGCCCTGGTAGGCATCCCACCTTTCTTCTTCAACAATTATCGGTTAGTATCGGTTGAGTCTAAGTTTTTTCTTCTTCACATGAGTTGTGTTATTCTTGGAATGCCATTTTATTTTGTTTTGCTTGCTGTTTTAATAAAATACTTAGAGTTAGAAGTTTTTAAATAAGAGAGAGTCTACAATTAGCTACCTATTTACTTAACTACTAGCTTGAACTTCACTTATATCTTTTTGGAGTAGCTTGTCATCTACTCTTGTGCTTTGTAGGTGTCAAAACCGGCGGATCTCAGGTAGGGGATCCCGATCTGTGCGTCTTAGGCTGATGGTAACAGGAAGCAAGGGACACAATGTTTACCCAGGTTCGGGCCCTCTCGATGGAGGTAAAACCCTACTTCCTGCTTGATTAATATTGAAGATATGTGGAATACAAGAGTAGATCTACCACGAGATCGTAGAGGCTAAACCCTAATAGCTAGCCTATGATGGTATGATTGTAATTGTGATCGGCCTTCTAAGGACCATGCTCTCCGGCTTAGATAGACACCGAAGAGCTAGGGTTTACATGGAGTTAGTTACAAGGAAGGAAACATAATAACCGGATCGCCAAGCTTGTCTTCCACGCAAAGGAGAGTCCCATCCGGACACGAGCCGAAGTCTTGAGTCTTGTATCTTGACGCTTCTATAGTCCGGACGATGAATATAGTCCGGCTGTCCGGATACCCCCTTATCCAGGACTCCCTCATGCTTCACTTATATCCTATGAGTAAATTGTTGAATGAATTGAATATCATGCAGTTGAAATTATATGTTCATATCATGCCTAGTAGCAGCTTCACATTGGGTTTAGAATGTGAAATCTTTTGAAGCTTGACAATCACAATATTGGTCATACAAGCAATTCATGAATGATTAGTATAAGGAAGATAACTTTCACATGCAAATATATTATCTTGGAAATCTTCTATGATTGTGAATACCCATTAATTATTTTGAAACTTGACCAAATTAGTTGAAGTTGGAAGGAAGACAACGTAATGAGTTATGGTTTTGTATATTTTCATAGAAGTTATATTGTCATAGATCCTCCAACATGTGGTGTTTGCCTAGGATATTTTTCTAGCCAAAAACTCATACTAAGTAGAGATACTACTTGTGCATCCAAAAACCCTTAAACATAGTTTCTTGCCATGAGTGTCCACCATACCTACCTATGGATTGAATAAGATCCTTCAAGTAAGTTGTCATTGGTGCATAAAGCAATAAAAATTGCTCCTAAATATGTATGATGTTTTACTATAAGGGAAGATTGAACATTGTACGAACTTGTGATGGCAAAGTAATAAAAGCGATAGACTGCATAATAAAGGTTGCTATCATAAGGAGCAATATAACATGACGTTCCTTTGCATTAAGTGCTTTGGCATCCAAATAAAAAGCGCGTGGCAACCTCTACTTCCCTCTGCGAAGGGCCTATCTTTTACATTTCAGTATTTACTTTTATACAAAGATTCAATTGTATAAATTCTCATTTCAACCTTGATTATTCTCTAGTTGGCAAGCATAATGTGGCGGGGAAAGATCTAGGCACATATGGCTAGTCAAATATATTTGATCATGATTTATTATTGTTAACAATCATCTCTATGATAAATGAGTTGGGAGGTGAAATATTAAGCCCCTATGTTTCTTTGTGTTCGATGGATTCCATTTCTTCTAAGAATATGCTTTGAGTAGTAGCAATCATGGAAGACTATATGATGATTGAGTATGTGGAGCTCTTACTTAGACTTTGTTGAATAAGTTGAATTGCAATTGCTTGGTGACTGAGAACATGGGTTGTTGAGTTTCAAGAGAATTCATTGTTTGAACCTTTACATGTGGATTGGTTGCTACTTTAACATGAGGGGTTTTATAAGAAAGAATTGTTGTTATGATGTTCGGAAAAGTGATTGAACTTTTCATTGATCAAACTTATGCACTTTGCTAGCATTCACACTTCATAAATTATTTCTTTTAGCATTTACCTACACGAGGACGAGTAGGAATAAAGCTTGGGGATACTGATACATCTCTAACGTATCTATAATTTATGAAGTATTCATGCCATGTTTGCAGTAATTTTATATGGTTTTGGTATGATTTGTATGGAACTAACCCGGACTGGCGCTGTTTTTAGCAGAACTACTGTGGTGTTGTTTTTTGTGCAGAAATGAAAGTTCTCCAAATGAGCTGAAACTTTTTGAAGATTTTTTTTGGAACAAAAGAGACCCCCGAAGCTTTGTGGAAGGACCATAAGGTGAAGGAGTAGGGCACAAGACACCGGGGCGCGCCTGGGCCCTTGCCCGTGCCCCGGTGGGTTGTGCTCACCTCGAGGCCCATCTTAGTGTGAAACCAACGCCAAAAATTCCTATAAATAGAGAAACCATCAAGGGTAACCCTAGATCGGAAGTTTCGTCACCGCAAGCCTCTGTAGCCACCGAAAAACAATCGGGAGCATGTTCCTGCACCCTGTTAGAGCGGGAGATCATCACCGATAGCCATCTTCACCATCTCGGCGGCCACCACGACGAGGAGGGAGTAGTCCACCCTCGGGGCCGAGGGTTTGTACCAGTAGCTATGTGTTTAATCTCTCTCTCTCTCTATCATGATCTTGAGATGTCACGATCTTGATATATCATGGGGTTTGTTAATTTAGATGGATCGTATGATGTTTCTCCCCTCTCTACTCTTGGTGTGATGAATTGAATCCTTACCCTTTGAAGTTTTGTCTTGTCGGATTGAATGTTCAGATCTGAGAACATATGATGTATGTCTTGCGGTATGAATACTTGAGGTGACAATGGGGTATCAGATTGATTCACTTGATGTATGTTATGACACTCAACTTGCGGATTCCCGAGGTGACATTGGGTTAATCTATGCATAAGGGTTGATGCATGTTTTTATTATATTTTCTCCGCTAGAAACTTTGGGGTCTCCTTGTAGTTCTTTGTGTGGATAGAATATTATGATCATGAAGTTGTTTGATGCATATCATAGAATTAACTCACGGATACTTGTGGTGTCATTGGAGTATCTAGGTGACATCAGAGTTGGTTGATGTATGGTGTTATTTTAGTACGAAATCTTGGTTAAATTGATCGGAATAGCTTTGTGTTATTTTAGTACAAACTCTAGGATAGATTGATCGGAAAGAATAGCTTTGAGGTGGATTCGTACCCTACAAACAATTTCTATCTTTTGTTCTCCGCTAATAGGAACTCGGGAGTGATTCTTTGTTGCACTTTGAGGGATAATCATATGATCCAACTATGTTAGCATTGTTGAGAGATTGAACTAGTGAAAGTATGCACCCTAGGCCTCATTTTCCATTATTGCAATACTGTTTGTGCTCCGTTTTATTATTTACCACTTGCTATTTGTGCTCCGTTTTATTATTTACTACCCAATACAAGAATAAAGTTGCGTAGTAGACATCAAAAGTGTACCCAATTGTTTCCTTAGGGTATCTTATGAAGACGCACTTCTCTGATTTGGGTTCGAGCTTATCAGGCTGAAGCCTTTTGACATAAGTGTCGCAACCCCAAACTTTAAGAAACGACAGCTTAGGTTTCTAGCCAAACCACAGTTCATACAATGACGTCTCAACGGATTTAGATGGTGCCATATTCCCTATTTAACGTGAATGCAGCTGTCTCCAATGCATAACCCCAAAACGATGGTGGTAAATCGGTAAGAGACATCATAGATCGCACCATATCTAATAAAGTATGGTTACGACATTCAGACACACTATTACACTGTGGTGTTCCAGGTGGCGTGAGTTGTGAAACTATTCCACATTGTTTTAAATGAAGGCCAAACTCATAACTCAAATATTCGCCTCCACGATCAGATCATAGAAACTTTATTTCCTATTACGATGATTTTCCACTTCACTCTGAAATTCTTTGAACTTTTCAAATGTTGATATACCCATATCTGCTACATTAAGTTGATATACCCATATCTGCTCAAATCATCTATGAAGGTCAGAAAATAATGATACCCGTCGCGAGCCTCAACACTCATCAGACCGCATACATCGGTATGTATTATTTCCAATAAGTCATTAGCTTGCTCCATGATACATCCATTTTGCATCATGCTTTTATATCAATATTTATTGCATTATGGGCTGTTATTACACATTATGTCACAATACTTATGGATATTCTCTCTTATTTTACAAGGTTTATCATGAAGAGGGGGAATGCCGGCAGCTAGGATTCTGGCTGGAAAAGGAGCAAATATTGGAAACCTATTCTGCATAGCTCCAAAAGTCCCTCAACTCCACGAAAGTTATTTTTGGATTTAATAAGAATTATTGGGCAAAGAAAGTACCGGAGGGGGCCCACACCCTGGCTAAGAGGGTGGGGGCGCCCCTCCTATTGGGCGCGTCCCCTGTCTCCTGGCCCCCCTGGTGTCCCTCCAGTGCCCATCTTCTGCTATATGAAGTCTCTTATCCTGGAAAAATCATAAGCAAGCTTACGGGACGAAACTCCACCACCACGAGGTGGAACCTTGGCGGAACCAATCTAGGGCTCCGACGGAGCTGTTCTGCCGGGGAAACTTCCCTCCGGGAGGGGGAAATCATCATCATCATCATCATCAACAATCCTCTCATCGGGAGGGGGTCAATATCCATCAACATCTTCACCAGCACCATCTCCTCTCAAAACCCTAGTTCATCTTTTGTATCCAATCTTGTATCAAAACCACAAATTGGTACCTGTGGGTTGCTAGTAGTGTTGATTACTCCTTGTAGTTGATGCTAGTTGGTTTATTCGGTGGAAGATCATATGTTCAGATCTGTCCGACTAATTGGACACGGGTACCCCGAATACGGCAAGACCATATTTCAAGACATCGGGGCTAGCAAAGCCCCTCAGTCTGACTGCCCGGACGCTCCTGCCGGCTCCCCGTCCGACTGCTCTGCCCGGCCGGCTGCCGGCTGCCGACTGCGCCAACCAGCCGGCTGCCGACTGCGCCAACCAGTCGGCTGCTGACTGCAGCCCAAAGCGACACCGACAAGACCCCGACGTGGCGGCCATACCGCGGACGAGACGGCTGTACCTCGATGCCATCATGTATAGTGTCACTTGTCCCCTGGCACTATTTATGAAGTGACCGAGGGGACAAGCATGACACCCACCATGCCTTGCTCCCATACCACCACATAGCTTAGATAGTAAGCTAGCCTTGCCTATATAAAGGCACACATCCATACATCCAGGGGATGGACTCCCACGGGCTAGCATGCTCACGCACACACTCATGGCCATAAGCCATTCGGCCACTAGAGCATCCTTGCCTACCCGGCCACCCGCATATACAAAGTCAGATGCCTATGGCACTGACCAATGATACAGCTCCAGGAGCACTCTGTACTGAAATATGCCACATACATACAGACATGCAGGAGTAGGGGTATTATCTCTCCAGAGAGCCCCAAACCTGGGTAAACTACCGCGTGCTATTCGCATACCCGCTCCCAGGCCTATCAGCAGCAGTCTTGCCCTCACACGAAGCCA